>NW_023270175.1:23584200-23751075 GCF_011800145.1 Mirounga leonina
CTCCCTTCCTCCCTCCCTTCTTTCCTTCCTTCCTTCCCTCCCTCCCTCCCTGGATAGCACATATCAACAATAAAAGTGCTGGGTTTTTTTAAAGATTTATTTATTTATTTGACAGAGAGATAGAGAGCACAAGTAGGCAGAGTGTCAGGCAGAGGGAAAGGGAGAAGCAGGCTCTCCACTGAGCAGGGAGCCCGATGCGGGGCTCGATCCCAGGACCCTGGGATCATGACCTGAGCCGAAGGCAGCTGCTTAACCAACTGAGCCACCCAGGCGCCCCATCAATAAAAGTTGTTTTAAAACAATAGATTGTTCAGAAATATAAATACGGGTTTGAAATAATATCTTTTCTCTATACTATACCATTTGTGTTATTTTATTATTTTGTTTGATACCCTGAGATATTTAAAGCCAGCAAATTAAACAAAAAAAACTTCAGTTAACAGAATTATTGTAATGGTGCAAAAGTGCATTTGGCTAATTTTTAGACTCATTCAAATTTAGCAGGCTTTGGATTCCACCATTTGATAGGGGAGGACTTTCTTGGTTCTCGAGCAACATCCTTCATGAAAGCATACTGGGCATGAAGTAGCTTATATGCACCAAATTCAATTTAAAAAATCCCACTAATTCAAAAAACATAGGCCTGGGAAGAAATTCTTTTGAATAAACTACAACTGGATCATCTAATTTTGTTTTTCTTGAAGAGAGGGTTCCAACATTTACCTTAAACAGTCACAACAATAAAGAAACCCATATTAACACTTGATATATAGTAGGTGCTCAAATACTTGTTAAATGAACATTAGCAAATAAATGTATTGCTAACTAACATTTCCTCTTTAAGAGCAGACCATGGTTAGGAGATATGCTGCTTAAAACAAATTAGTATTCGGGGAATTGTACATTTTTTACCATATTAGCATCCCAGTGGGTAAGTCACTGGGATGGTTTCTCTTGAAGCTTATGCAAGAACCACATATTTGACCTGGGGGCATTTTCTTTTTTAAGGATTATATTGTTTATACCTGTTTTACAGCATCTGCTTTTAATAAAGCCAAACACCAACTGCTTTTCTCTGACAATTTAAAAAAATATGTCATAACAGTTAAGCACATTTTCATGATTCTACTTAGAACCTGATGAGCTTTTAGGATAATAAATATATACTATTTCTCCAGAGTGGAGTGGATGCACGGGGCCATTAATCCCTGTAGCCTGATTCACATTTGCTGGAGGGAAGTCTATCTCCATGCAAGTTCAATGCCTCATCCCATTAGCACCTCATTCTCACTGTCCCAGGTCAGTAAAACAGCTTAGTTGGGAAACAAGCTGTTTTCAGGCATGTGTTTTGCCTTGCGTGGGGGAAGAGGAGGAGTCAGTGGGGGGAAGGGAGAAAGGGAGAAGGAAGAGAAGAAACATGAATTGAGCTTCTGGTATACGCCAGTCTGCTACGGACTCTACGTTTATGACCTCACCTAATCATGACAACAACCCTGTGAGAAGCCCTTCCTTACAGAAGAGGGCCTTGGGACTTTCTAGGTTGAGTGACCCACTCAACAAGGCCCCACACGGTAAGTAGCAGGACTGAGATGCAAACCCAAGTTCATCTGGCTCCAAAGCCTTCCTCTAGTCCATTACATTACATTGCTAATTCATTCCATTTAGCATCATGACTAATTATCCCATGCCCTGATGCTGGTTCCCACTAGACCTTAAGCTCCTCAAAGCAGGTAACTTCCTGTCTTCAGCCTCATATCCCTGGTACCTACCTTGGTGCCTAACCCATAGTATCTCAAAACATAAATGTATGAATGAATGAACAAATGAACCAGTAAGAGAAAAAACCCCACAGCCTGCCAGAGCTAGAAGGTTCTAATCCAACCATCTCACTTTTTAGATGGGGAAACCATGGCCCAGAGAGATTAAGCCACTTGCCCCAGGTTAAGTGACTCATTAGTAAAAGATTCAGAACTCGAGTTCAAGTATCTTCTATATTCTCCTCGACAGGACGCTGCCACTTGGACAAATAGCTTTGGAAGCCTGCTCATCAACTCCCCACGGTTTCCTAAGCATTTTACCCTCCTGATTTCGTTCCTTAATCCCAAACTCCTCCTTACACATGGGAAGCCATGGAGGTTAGGAGCGCCATTAGCCCACTAGATTGAGAGCTCCGGGAGGACAGGAAATTTTGCCTGTTTTGTTCACTTCAACATGACTGGCGCTTAGAACGTGCTCAGTAAATATTTAGTGAATAAAGGAATATATATTATTTCCTTTCCAGCGATGAGCAAATTCTTCACAGATGACAAATGTTAGCACAGATTATACTAACACTCAATGATCAACAATTTCAGCAATATTGCTCAGTGAAATGGTACTCCTTTTCCCCTCCCATTCTTCTCTCCTCCACCTTCATCTATAAAATGGGGAAAAATAATTTACTTCTGAAGGTTGGTGTAAGGATAAAAAGAGTTAATACAGACAAGCACTTAGCACAGTGCTTCATACACAGTTAACTCTCACTAAACGATAGCTATTAGTGTATATATGATTTCTTCAAACCAATAAATAAATAAGGGTCCACATAACGGGGAAATGGAGAAGCCAGACAAAAAAGGGGGTGCTGTTTGATGCTCTACACCTGGTAAAATGTCCCTGAATACACAGTTTTCTACATGCTTCAAAGTTTGTAAATTCTCTAAGGGCTAGAGGTCATAGACAGCATCTGGCATGTCACAGATGCTCACATGTATGTTTTTTCTAGAATGTTTCTTGTGAAATTAATGAAGGCAGAGAGAAGACATAACCAACCTTGAGATAGACCTATGATTCTCAAACACTGCTATATTTAACATTCAAAAAAAAAGATTACCTCTCCACGAGTTCCTGGCCGTTCCAGCAAAGAGTGTCGTTTTCAGCCACGGGGCTATGGCTGCAGACGTAACCAGGCAAAGCACTGTAGAAGCTGATGAAAGATTTTAACTTCTGAATTAGTTCCCTGAAAGAAAAAGAAAGCATCTGTGCATAAGAGGCAAGTAAACCCAGTATGAGAAAAGTTTAATTTCCTTATCAGCATGACAGAAAGGCTCTGCCAGGCTGATTAGAGCCATAAATGATTTTAAAAGACATCCTTGGTTACAAGGCCACAATTTAGTTTTTTTAAAAAAATCAATAAAATGATATTAGGGGAAAATAAGTTGCTTGCCATATAAGGTGCTGCTCCTAGCAGAAGGATGATTTAATTCCAACATTCATTTTCTTACATGTTCGGCTTCCGTTTTTTGTTCAGAATGCTGTTACCTACGTTCTCAAAGGTGCTGATTACAAGGCACACTGGAGCACTACATATCTTTTGGTTTCTGGGTGTAATTGAGTGCATTGATTGTAATTTACAATGCTATTACCCTAGAGATAGCCCCTTTCCATATAGGCTCGGGCTAATAGTTGCAGATCAGAATTACAGGGTGCTCAGAGCAGTGTACGCTCTATGAAATTCTCCTGACAATAGAGCCAGAGAAACTCACATCTGCTAGAGGAGGAAGGCTTCTTTGTTCTTTGTCTGTATATTGTGGTAACTATGGGAGGGGGTGGTGGTGGTGGTGGTGGGAGGCAGGAGAGAGTGGATTCTAGTATATTTTATTATTTATTTGCTTTGGCTTTTATGCTACATATAAGACAAATGTGTGTGGGGGGGTGGGAGAGAGAGAGAGAGCGAGAGTGAGAGAAGAGAGCAAGGACATTACATATGCAAATAGGTATAAACACACACACATAAATACCCAGCAAATTTTCTGGCCTATTATCTTGCTTCAGCTGTACATGGACACACAAAGTAAGACGCTACAGACTGGAGAGAAGTGGCTATGCTTATAAAGAAATATTAAAATAGCTATACAATAGATGTCCGATGGTAAACACAAATAAAATACTCTCTATTTTTCTAAAGCAATGTTCCTGGTAGAAAGGAAGTTAAAGCGTTCTTCATAACCAAGTCTATCTTAAGGCTCTACTAAGTTTTTGGAGACTCTGGCCAGGGAATTTGCTGGCAGTAGGGTAATTATTCAATACTGTTTCCAGGCTAAGAATGGACTGGCCCAATATATAGGCCTCTGGAGAAGCCAGAGGCCTGAATCTCATTTGGACACTGGTGGGAGTCCTGAGCCCAGAAAAGCCTTCTGGGGGTTGTTTTCGGATCTGGCCGAAAGAGGAAGACTGGTAGAAATTATTTTCTTGCATTTTTCCACTTTATTACCATAAAACGATTCATTTCAACTGATGACTTAGAAGAGGGAGAGCACTTACAATACTCAGCACATCTTCACAAAGGCTCGGGTCACAGCAAAGCCAGGGTGATGGACAGAACAACTCAAGAAAGGTTATTGGGATATATATAACTCCCGATACCCCAACAGTTGCTTCCTGAGCTCCGTCAACCTCCAAAGTGAAGAGGCTCAATCCAGGGCTCGGAAAATAAAAGTCAACATTATAGTTTCTAACAGGAAAAAGATGGGTTCAATTAACACTAATAGGAGAGATGCTCTGTTTTACAAGGTAATAATACAGTTCCCAAGAGTGGAAACTGAGAGAGTAAAGGCTGAGGCTGAGTAATCCCCCACCTCCATGAGGAAATGGAATATGGCCATTAGTCTATGGGAGACGATGGCCTGCTCTTTAATGAAAGAGTTTCCCTTAGGCCTCCTCCTATCTCTGAACTCTCTCTAAGATAGCACATGGTTAGAAAAATTGAACTCATGGCAAAGTTTTCCAATTTGACTTGTCTAGAAGTTAAAAGAGACAAAAAAACAAAAACAACAACAAAAAAACACTCTGAACTTCTCCTAGCCCCTGAACTGTTGCAGTTTTCTGGGCTGATCATAAAGATCACTGGCAAGTTGGAGAAGATTCAGAGAGGGTCCGTCTAAACGTCAAGGGGATGAGGGGCTGCCGTAAACACAAGACCTCCCACTTCAGTATGGAAGGATATTACTTGGTGGGGTCAAGATAAACGTCTAAGAAAACCACAGAGAATGTGAATACTGTGAACACAATCTGGGTCATCAAATTCTAGGACTCAGGGGAATCTCTTTGAAACTTGAGCAAGGTCACTTGGAGACATAGAAGGCCATCCCATGTCATAGAGTACTCATTACCACCACAGGACATACAGGATGGACCTAGGAAGAGATTGTGCTTGAAAAACTCGCTTCTGGATTAATTGTTTTGAATTCGGAACGGTTTCATTTAGCAACCATGCTATAATGATGGTTGGAGTCTCAGAACAGCCCCTGAAAACCTGTTAGGAGTAGTAGGTAAGAGCACTGATTTTGGAGTCTGACCCACGTAAGTGTCAAAGGCCAGCTACTCCCTCATTACTTGGCGGCATAACCTTAGGCAAATTCTATACTTCTCTGGGCCTTAGTTTCCCTGACTGTAAAATGAAGCTAATGATAGGTCGCTACGATGATTGAGGCAATGCACGTAAAGTGTTTAGCATAGTCTCTGGCACAAAGTAATCCCCCCATAACATTAGTCATGGTCAATATTACCATTATTATAAGCCAGTAGAATACGGATAGTTAATGAAATATACATTATGTTTCAGATAGTATGCAAGATAATTAAGGTTTTCTTTCAAGTTCCAGGTAACTATTTTCTATGTGCAAGATGGACGTTGTTTCATTGTTTGAGGTGAGTATTCATTGTTTGAGGTGAGTATTCATTGTTTGAGGTGAGTATTAATAAGCATAATCGTGTTCTCTCCCCACATATTCTTCCTGGTATTTTTTTTTTCAAAGACTGGCTAGGTACTGGGCTGGGTAACCCCCTGGGCTAATCTGGTAGAGCAGTTTGAATGGTCTTTGCCTGATAAGATGGTGGTGGCCTTCGAAGGGATTTGTGTGTAAGAATCAGATGTGGAGGGCCAAGATGAAGTCCAGTTAAATGTCAATTAGTCATCAGGGAAATGCAAATCAAAACCAGAGTGAAATACCACTTCATACCCACGAGGATGACTATAATAAAAAAGTCCAAAAAATAAAATAAAATAAAAAAGACAGACAACAATAAAGTGTTGCAAAAGATGTGGAGAAAGTGGAACCTCCACATTGTTGGTGGGAATGCAAAATGGTGCAGCTGCTGCGGAAAACAGTTTGGTGGCTCCTTACAAAGTCAAGTATAGAAGTTACCATATGGCCCAGCAATTCCTCTCCTAGGTATATACCCCAAAGAATCACAAATGAGTGCTCTAAGAAGTACGTGTAAATGCACGCTCATGGCAGAGCTATTAACAATAGCTAAAAGGTGGAACAACACAGATGTCCATCAACTGATGAAGGGATAAACAAATACATAGTCCATACAACGGAATATTATTTGGCCTTAAATAGGAATAGAATATTCACACACGTTGCAACATGGGTGAACCCTGAAAACATTATGCTAAGTGAAAGAAGCCAATCATGGAAGACCACATATTATATGATTCCATTTATGTGAAATGTCCAGGATAGGCAAATCTATAGAGACAGAAAGTAGATTAGTGGTTGCTTAGGGCTGGGGGGAGGGGGGGGGCGGGCAGAGAGGAGGCCTGAGGAATGATAGCTAAAGGACATGGGACTTCTTCTTGAGGTGATGAAAATGTTCTAAAATTGATGGTGGTGATGATTGTGCAACTCTGTGACTATACTAAAAACACCTGAATTATATACTTTATATAGATGAATGGTATGTTATACCAGCTTTATTGAGATATAACCCCCCAAAATGGTAGAGAATGGGTAAGATACGTCTCAGAGGAAGAGAGGCTTGTCTACTAGGAGGAGGGCTGTCCCTTGGAGCAATGGAAGGAGATAGTTAAGGGGGCCAGATGTGGCTCGACGTGAACTAAAACCATGGGCGAGGAGTGAGAAAAGAAATTTCCAAGAGCTGCAAACAATGATTAAAATCTATTTCTTCCTTTATCCTTTAAAATAAGGTCTGTTGGTTTTCTTTCTCCTTGCAAAAGAAATATATGCTCACTATGGAGAATTTAGAAAATACAGAAAGGTAGACGGGGGAAAAAAGAACCCTATTCATAGTCCTACCAACCAGAGATAATCACTGTGAATATTTGGATAAATTTCCTTCTCGACTTGGCTCTCCAGTAGGCTTTTATGTTTAGTCCTCTAAAACCTATCCTTCTTTTTTTTTTTTTTTAGATTTTTATTTATTTATTCATGAGAGACAGAGAGAGAAGCAGGCTCCCAAGGAGCAGGGAGCCCGATGCGGGACTCGATCCCAGGACCCTGGGATCATGACCTGAGCCGAAGGCAGACGCTTAACCATCTGAGCCACCCAGGCGCCCAAAACCTATCCTTCTTGATAGGCAAGTTCACGGAGTTCTTTTTGGTTCCCCGAGTACATTATTCGCGTTAGAATCCACGGTGTGTTTGATGAGAAAAGCACCCGAGAATAATGAAGCGAATGCAGGTTCTCAGAGAACTCTCGGGGCCTCTGGGGGTGAGGCAGTCCCCACGTTCAGGAGAAGAGAGAGCAGGGCTCTCGGCAAACTGGTGCTACGGGGCGGCCATTCCTTCACGCAAAACCTTCCACAGACGGTGGGAGGGAAACTAGACCTCGGTCTCCCAGGAGAAAGTTGGGTTTTTGAAAGCAAATCCAGACGCATTATTTTGCAGGCTAGAAGAAAGCCTTTCAAAACTGCTGGAGAGTTAATGAGCTTTTCAAAAGAGAGCGACAACAGGTGCTAATGTCCTCCGACACCACAGCCCTGACAGCCGTGGAGTGTGACAGGCGCAGTTTACCTCCTACCGAGTTTACTGGGCCTCTCTCATTTCCCCTCTTCTTGGTCGCTCACTCCTCAACTCCTTCTGGCCTGGGAATGGAGGGTCTTTTGCTTTTATCTTTCCTTAAATAAAGCCTCCTATCCCTCTGCTTATAATCTTAAAAGGAGGCAAGGTGAATATTTCCATTTCTCTCTTTAAAGAAAGATACCTGAAACGAAACTGGTGACATATTAATTACCCATGTAGGACTCAGTCCAGATTTCTCTTCTTTGTGCTAGTAACCCAAGACAGGCAACAAAAGAATCTCCACCCATGAACTAAGGCAGTCTGCTCAACGGAATTGTCTCTAGGGGAGGAAAAAAAAAAGATAGACCATTTGGACAATTAGTTGCCCGGGATGGGAAAAACAATTTGATTGAAGGGAATGTTCTTTGATTCCAATTCCACTTTATTCTAACACGCGCATGCCAAACATACCACTTGACATATAAATAGTAGAGCCTAGGGCTCTCACTTAGGTCAAACTCAACACTCGCTTACAGCAGTGTGCTCAGGGGAAAAAAAAAAAAGTCTCCTCATAGAGCTTTCTATTCAATGTGTTAACTGTGGAACTAAAGGACAGGGCCCCTTTGCATGCACGAGCCATTTTGAAATATTGCGGCTGGGTGCACGTGATCTCCCCTGGAGGGCTCCCACCGTCCTCAAGAGGGGCGTCCCCTTCTCGGGTCGTGGGGGAGGGGAGTCCCTTGGCTTTCTTGCAGTGATTTGCTTGGGCAGGCATCAAAGCGGTACTAATTGGAAAGCACTACAAGTAAAAACAGCCTTTCATCCCCAACTGCAGATCCTGAACTTTTCTCCTTTATCATTCAGGTTCTTTCTTTCTTAATATAAAGTAATAGGAGCTCATTATTTAAAAAAAATAATAATAATGGAAAACCCAGAAAGGCGAACAAACTAAAATAATTATAAAGGGAATGATCCCGGATCAGGTTTAATTCTGCGGCAGAGAAACGTTCACTGTCTGACCTGAAACTCTCATTTTCTGCCATTCCAAAGATTAGCCCGTACTTGTTTCTCGTGCAGTTCCCTTTGCCTGGAACACCCTCTCTTCCCTCCTCCAACTATTGAGTTTCTCATATCTCCCGCCAAGGCCCAGCTCCAGAGTCACCTTCTCCAAGAAGCCTTTCTTGACTTCTGCAAGGGAGCCGCTGCCTTCCCCAGCCGTGGTACCAGCACCCTTTTGGACACAGCTCTGCGATGACACTTGCCCCCAGTGTTTGAAAATTATTTATTTGTGTGTCTTCCCCCTAACTAGGCTAGGAGCGCCTCCTATTCATCAGAGCCTAATCCGTACACAATGCTTAGCGTATAGATGGTGTTGACAAATGGTGAAAGAAGTAGCGTTCTATTTAGGGCAGAATGACTTGTACCAGACTCAAAACTCGTTGATTCACTCAGGACATACCTTGTTGTTTTGTTCGGAGGGTGGAAGGCACCACTGAGCTTACAAAGCTGCCTAGCCCAACCAGACCAGCAGTCTGAGAGGGAGAGGGGGTGAGCATTGATTTGGGACCAGGGAGCTGAGATCGGCTTTTGTTCTTTTCTTTCTAGGTCATTTACTAGTGTCGCCTAATCCATCGCCCCTTTAGACCAAGTCAGAGGGGGAGGGGAGGAGGGACAGCGCAGGAAGGGGAAGGGTGGGGTTACAGAGATGCAGGCGGAGGGACTGTGCCACTTTCTCACACGTTAGCAGTTGGGCCACGATGGACTATTCGACTGAAATGCGGGGCTTAGAGAAAGGACAGAGAGTGCTCACGCAGTCCACCAAACTTTGAGGGGGTAGGTGCGCAAATGACAAGGTAGCATCATGTGGGAAGCGGTGAAGGAGACATTCAGGAGGCCAAAGGAGGGAGAGGCTGCTCCTGAGAAGGGCTGAAGATATTAGGGCTGGCAAGGGCTACGGAAATCGCATTGCTTCTATTCGGGTTGCTTACTTGTGCATCTTGTCCTGCCCTGTTTTAAATCCAATGACAGATATTTTCAATATTTCTACCTTAACGGAACACTGAATCCCATATGCAGGCCACCAGTTGAGTATTAAATCTCCTTTAAATTGGACTAAGCTATTTCTAAGATTAGTTGTGTGTTGCACACTACCCAGTTGGGGGCAGACAAAACAAACAGATGACTTCTGAACGCTACCAAAGGAATACTGCATTTCTTTGTGTGTTGTTATTTTAATAAGGCAAAGGGCTTTTCAACTCATAATCAGATTCAGACAGCTTGCTCCCAACCTCCACAGACGGAAAGCTACAATAGGGTTCCTTTCCAATTATCATATTTTTACCCACGGAGGATGGAGCTTGGGCATGGGTGTGAGGGGTGCTGGAGGCACATGTATTTTTCTGGACAGTGTGAAGTGCTGTGCAGGACATACCGAGAAATTTATAGAGGTACTGACACTCTGCCAAAGCAAGTCCTGCTAATAACATCAGACTGGAGGGGCCGGGGCATGGAGCAAGAGATCATCTTAATCCCCGAGTCTCCCCTCTCCCTAAGAGGGTTTACAATGCCTATTGGAGGGAGTTAAATGAAATCAGACACTCTCCTGTTGTTTTGCTTTCTGATTCTGCAAGGGAATTCAGGAGGAAAGGCTCCGGACTCGGACTCTAACACTCCAGTTTGCAAGAGATGGGAAGCATCATGGGGCGGGCTCGTGTTCCCAACACCCAAAGACCACCACTTACTCAAGCCAACAGGCTACGTAGTTTTTCTTACTACCTTTTCTTTCCTTTTGGGCTTAGCAACAAGTTCAGAAACTCATCTAGACCAAGTGCCAAATCTGGGTGCCCAGCCAAGAACCCGTTCATCAGTTTCTTTTTTCCCTGGGGGAATCGACATCACAGAGCCCTCCCCGGGGAAGGCAATAGGGCATGGGTCCCACAAGAGCCCCAGACAGAGGCCATGGCAGCAGGGCCTGGATAAAGTAGGGCCTCCTACTTACTTATAAATGGGTCATCTCAAAATGGGACTGGGCTGGTGTGTTTCATCTGAACAAACTCTGCCTGTGATTCTGTGACCAATTCATATACCACCTCCTCCGTGAAGGCCCGCTCTAACATCCTGGGCAGAGGCTCTCACTTTTCCTGTAGGCTGCCTCTAGGGATAGACTCTGGACACTCTTTTGCACTTATAAAACCGTGTTGGAATTATTCGCATTTAAGTCTATTTCCACGTTAGGCTGCTTTGGAGAGCTGAGATTGTGTCTTGATTTTTGATGCTCAGCACACATTCTGGCACATAATAGGTATTTCCTAAATGTCTGCTGAGCTGACTAAAGCAATATATATGAAAATACATATTATTGTACAATATTATATAAATATATTACATTATATTACATTTATAACATATAAATGTCATTTATAATTTAAAATTCCATTTATTAATTTAATTTTATTTTAACAAAATTGTTTAAGATTTTATTTTTAAGTAATTTCTACACCCAGTGTGGGGCTCGAGCTCACAACCCTGGGATCGAGAGTTGCATGCTCCACTGACTGAGCCAGCCAGGTGCCCCTCTTATTAATTTTAAACTAATAATTATGTAGTATAATATAATACAACACATTTACATTGTATTTTATTTTTGTACATTATTTATAAATAATATAGCTATATATAATTTATATTTATATTTATATATAATTTTAAATTAATATTAATATATTAGTAATTAATCATATAATATATCGACTCATTATTAATATAACATTAATATGTAATATATTATATATTATAATAATACAATATAAATATAAATCATTCACTTCAGTCCAATATGCAAGGGGTTTCCCTTAGTTAAAGATCAATGACAGGTTAATTTCTCAGGTGGTTTGGGCAAAGTGTGAAAGCAATGGAAAACAACAGACAAAGGAAAGTCAGGGGTTAAAGAAGGTCTGGAAAAATGACCAAATTTTGTCTTCCCAGAATGACAAAAACTTCCCAAAGATCCCCTATACTATAGGGAAATGGGTCTCAAATATTTGGTGCCAGGACCCCTGTGGCAGTTTGTAAATATGTCCACAAATTCTTTGATACTCCTTCCTTCAAGAAGTGGAATTTAATTTCCCTCCCCTTGAGTGTGGACGAGAATTGGGAACTCACTTCTAAAAAATTGATGTCAGAATTGACAGTGTCACTTCCCAGACTAGGTCAGAAAAGACATCACAGCTTGCTCCTTGCTCTCTTCCATGGATCGCGTTTTACTGGGGAAGCCAGCAGCCACGCTGTGGGGACACTCACGAGGTCCATGTGGTGAGGGACCGAGGCCTCCTTTCAACAACCAGCACTAACGTGCTAAGTGAGCCACTTTAGATCTACACTTCGTATGACTACAGCCCCAGAAACTGACTGAAATTTCTTTAGAGACTGACAACCACCCAGCTAAGCTGTTCTCAAATTCCTGACAGAAACTGTGAGATAATGTTGGTTGTTCTAAATCACTATGTTTTGGGGTAATTTGTTATGTAGCAGTGGATAACTAATATAACTCCTTTATACTCTTAAAAATGAGTGAGGGCCCCAAAGAGATTTGTTTGTACGATATATATCTTCTGATACTTTCAGTTTTAGAAATTAAAACTCAGGGAAAAAATATTTATTTATTAATTTTAAACTAACAATGAACCATTACGTGTTAACATAAATACTATTTTTATGAAAAAAAATAGTGAGAAAGTGATATTGGTTTTGCCTTTTTAGAAAATATCTTTAGCCTGGCTTAATAGGAGACAGCTGAATTCTCCCATTGGCTTCTGCATTCAATCTGTTGCAATGTGTTGTTTTGGCTGAAGTATATAAACAAAACCCAGGTTCACATGGATACGTAGTTAGCAAAAGGAGCATCTCACAGACTCCCTGAAAAGGGTCTCTGGGACTTCCTGGGTCCTTGAGTCACAGTCTAAAACAGTTGCTACAGGGAAACTAGAAATCCATTCGGTGGGAAGTCAACAAAAGAGAAGAAAATGGGACTTCCTGAAATGCTTCTTTGGAGGATTATCTCTCAAGCACCCTTACCACCTTCTCTCACTCCAAACTGGATCATATATGACTCAGAGTTATCACTTCAAAAGTAAGTGGCTATGAATGGCATAATTTAGCCTACATCTGAGATGTTACTGATTTCATCTCTTAATTTTCCATCTGTAGGCCAGTCTCTCCCAATTCCCTCAAAGTCATCAGGAAGCAGAGCCCATGTCTGGCTATTCTTGAGCCAGTGGCAGGCTTGGGGACATGTGCAGTCCTTTTGGGAAGGCACCTCTCCTAGATTTGTGTTGGGATTCCCATCCAATGTCTACCCCTTATTTGTAACCATGAAGCTAGAACAGGGGAAGAGGTCATCTGGATGAGGGGAGGAGGAATGAAGAGAATCAGAAACAAACTTCAATTTAGTCCCCTGACTGCTGTCTTAAGAAACAGAAACTGAATCCTTCCTTTTATATACTTAGAAGAGTGTATAGAATGTGCAGTACGTGTACACACATGAGTGTGTCTTGCCAGTTTCTCTCTGGTGAACTTGACCTGGACTGTTAATAATAGGAAAGCCACAAGCGAAGCCATAAAACTGTGAGACCAGATCACAAGCAGAAAACGTTTTGTTTAATCAATAAATGTCTTGAATAGAGAAGTCCATTCCACCTTGTTTTGCTCTGCTGGATATCTACATAGGGTAACTTTACATTTAAATATGGCTTAGATATAATATGATACCTTTCTTCTTTAGCATTGACAAATGGTAGAATTTAATCAAACTCTACTCAAAAGAACAAAATAGTGCGTGTTTAAGAAGCTTCACTCCAAAGATTTTTGACCTTACAACACAATTGCTAATTGTACGCTGAAATAGAGAAAAAAAACCCTCTCACCTCCTTCGGCTGGATAAGGTTTCTTCATGTTCTACATGAGCAACTTTTAATACCTTCTTGTCAATAAACAGATCTTCAGGATAATAAGCAGATCTATATTGGCGTTGTTGAGACTGGGCGCATAACTTGCCAATCTGAAAAAGAAATGCAATATAATTATATGATACTTTCACAGATATGATAGTAGAAACAAATTCTGAAATGCACTTCAATGTCTTCCCCCAATTTCTTTTTAAAGAGCAGAACGAAGCTATTACTGGAGTCGAAAAAGGTGATAGGCTTCTAAGGCAAAGAGCCATCTGTGAAAAAGAAGGCTGAAGACTGGTGGGGGTCGGGGGGGGGGGGGGGACTCTGAGCACAGCCTATTCAAAGGTTTCCTAAGATGAAAAATGCTTTTCCTCTATAGTGAACTGCACATTTGAGAGGACCCTCTACACAAGACTTAGGCTATTGATACCTGTCAATGGCCCTTGGTATTTATACGAATGAAGAAGTTCGCAAATGGGAATTACAAAGTTTAGAAAGAACCCGTGTGGGAGGTGAGGGGGTGTGAGAGATGCGGAGAGTAGCCTGTTAATAGAGCAGCCTTCCATGCAGAGAGTTCTGTCAGAAGACCCAGGGTAGAGCATTCTGAAAAATGCCAATGTAGTCGCTCATCTGGCTTTTGTAAAAACGCCCAAGGGAAGGAAGAAGGCAAGCCAACGAATCAATCGCCAGTGTGGTCAGCTCTGAATCACATTATCATTGAATAAGTCCAGGGCAAAGAGTACTAAAGGACACAGGTGCTCAAGAAAGCCTATCTCCTCTCCTCCCTCGCTCTTTCCCTCCCTCCGCCCTTCCTTCCTCTTCCGTTCCTTCCTTCGTTTCTCTGTCTGTTCACTTGTTCATTCAAAAGTACTTGTTGGGGGGCGCCTGGGTGGCTCAGTTGGTTAAGCGACTGCCTTCGGCTCAGGTCATGATCCTGGAGTCCCTGGATCGAGTCCCACATCGGGCTCCCTGCTGAGCAGGGAGTCTGCTTCTCCCTCTCCCTCTGCCTCTGCCTCTCTCTCTCTCTCTCTGTCTCTCATGAATGAATGAATGAATGAATGAATGAATGAATAAATAAATAAATAAATAAAATCTTAAAAAAAAAAAGTACTTGTTGGCTGCCTCCCTCGAAAGCTTAGTTCTCTGACACTCATGTGGCAATGATTAAAAGATGGCATCAGCTTTCTTATCTCAATTCTAAATGATGTGGTTCAATTATTTGTAGGTTTCTATTTTTGCATTTTCAGACAAAAGCCTAAAATGAACTTCTATATAAAGAAGTATGTATTAACACGTCTCCCTTATGCCAGACACTAAGCTAAATGTCATCACTCCCATTTTAGAGGTGAAGAAACTGAGGTTTGGGGAGGTTAAGTTACTTGCTTGTGGCAAATATGCAGTGGATTCATTGTCTGACTTCAAAGCTTACACAATATCACCTCCCTAGAAGATGATGCTTAGTTTCCAGTTGCTTATACTCTCTCTCTCTCTCTTTTTTTTTTTTTTTAAAGGAACTCCCAGTCCTCAAAAACATAGCCAACATAGCCAAGGTGAATATATAGATTGTATACTTTAGGAAAAATATTAGAAATACCTGGTGAAGACAGAGGTTATATCTTTGGTCCTTCTGTACCTCCACGGAATTCAGACTGAATTTTGCATGCTGTTAGGCACTCAGTAAAGGCAAATTAATTAAAATGAATGGAAGGAAACTCCTAGTATCAGGCCTGGCACACCATTTTACTGACAGGCCATGGGCTGCGTGTGGTCATCCATTTCTGGATTTCTCAAGATGTCCCCCATAACATTTATGAAGCTATCTATGTCTTTCTAAAAGCAAAAATGGCATTTGGCTTGTATAGCTTTGGAAAGTTTTCCATATATAAATCAATTCTTGAATTAGAAAAAAAAGAATCTTAAGTCAGTAGTGGCATCATATCCACTGATGAAAGACAGCGCCTATAGTCTGATATTCAGACCAGCTATTCTCAGTAGTAGATCTTAATGGGAAGGAAATGAGAGGTGCAGACATTTTGAAATATTCCGCTTGCCTGTGGAATGTAGGATATTGAATTTTGCAGCTGTGTTTATGAAATGCTATTTGACTTGGGCAGATATTAACTTCAAATGAAGAATCTGTATTCTCTGAGTTTACCCGAATTGACGGTGCTTTAGGCGAGGGGGCTGCCTGGCTGGACTGGGGAGTTTGGTTCCAATCACTTCCAAAGTTTACAAGGCAGATACAAATAACTGAGGGCAGACCGTGCATCCTAAAATTATGTTCATAGACATATACATGTTTACTTTGTCACACAGCCGGGGAACATTCGTGGACCCAAACCTTGATCTCCACTCCATAAATCTCTATTTATTACTCCGTGAACATACATCAGTGTGAGAATCTATTTCACCAGGATCAAAGTATTCTTGGCACATTCAGGAGCACGAGACACAGTCTCTTGACCGACACCTGTTCCAAACCCAGCACCAAAATCAAAATCGTTCACACATCTTTCATGGTAGCTTGTCTACTCACAAACCACAGCTGTGAAACCTGCCTCCCCCTTGAAAGTCTGCCCTTTGTATCCGTGAATACTAATTGGGCCACAGCAAGACTTTAAAGTTTCTAACCCCCCACCTTATTGGAAAGGGGGTGCAGCCGAGGCAAAAGTAGGAAGGTTAAGAACAAATGAGAATGTAGCCAGTGTGACTTTTCTTCCCAAGCCACCCAATGTGGCATTATCGGGCAGACCCCCCAAGTCTCCGTGCGGGGTAAGGGGCAAACAATGGTGTCCTGCCCATGCCCCCAACCCACCCCCATCTGAAATCTGCCACATCTTATCAGATGGGCTGTATTTTCTTCCACAAATCTACCATGAAGCAAATTCATCTCATATACAAAGCATTTGTCAAATGTAGGCCCTCCCCCCTTGGGGCTCTTCTCTCCACATCTTTTACCTCCACACTGTCTGAGCTGCAGGTGAAGATTATGAGCTCATTTTGAGACGTGGCCACAAAAAGAAAACATAATTTACAAAGAAACGCAGTATTCACATTAAAGAGGTCCTTTCAGCATTACACTCGGGCAACATCAGGCGACGCCTGGAGGCCTGGGTCTCACTCTAGAGCCGCACTTGCTGAAGAAGCACCAGCCTCTCGAGTGGCATTTTAGAACTCCGAGTACTGCCCAAGAGTTTGGGGCTCTTAAACAACAAGTGCAATCCACTTTCCTCCCACTGACTAATGTACCTGGTCAAGGGTGCCGCTATCTTGAAATTTAGTTAGCGTGAGTGGATTTATTAGACAGGCGAGTGTCTCTATCAGTAGGCCTGGAATAGAAAACCCTTTCGTTTTCCACAAACTGTGATTCCTAATGGTGCATTTATTCATGTGCCAGAACCTATGGCAGGGAAAGCAATGGTGCTCTGAGGTGTTACAAGACTTGAAACCTAAGGAGGCAGGGCCTCGGGGTGCCTGGGGGGTGGGTGCAGTCGGTTGGGCACCTGACTCTTGGTTTTGGCTAAGGTCACGATCTCAGGGTCATGGGATCGAGCCCCACATCAGGCTCTGTGCTCAGTGGTGGAGTCTGCTTGGGATTTTCTCTCCTCTCCCTCTGCCCCTCCCTACGGTGTGCTTTCTCTCTCTCAAATAAATAAATAAATTTAAAAAAAAAAAAAAAGGGCAGGGCTTCTGACCATACCCATGGTCAGAAGGTCATCCTAGCAACCCTAGGACCATTCTTTTCTAAGCAGTGTCCCGAGCACTGGCTTTGTACATGCATGAGAAGACTATACCATGAGGGCAGCCATGTATGGTGAAAAGCCCAGTAGACTGGGCCTCAAGACCTGGCCTACAACCCCATTTCTACCTGTCACCCATAACAAGCCTTCCTTTTGACCTGGTACCACAGCTTCACTCCACCTGTCACTCGGGTCTCATGCAAAAAAGGAAGATATGATATGTGAAGTGCCATATTTGATTCTGAACTCCTCTGAAAAAAAAAAGGTGAAAATGACTTTTTTTAAAAAAAGATTTTATTTATTTGAGAGTGAGAGAAAGAGCGGGGAGAGGAGCAGAGGGAAAGGGACAAGCAGACTCCCCACTGAGCATAGAGCCCCACTCTGGGCTCGATCCTACGACCCTGAGATCGTGACCTGAGCTAAAATAAAGAGCCAATACTCAACCGACTGAGCCACCCAGGTGCCCCTGAAAATGACTTTTCTTTCTTTTTTTTTTTTTTAAAGATTTTTTAAATTTATTCATGAGAGACAGAGAGAGAGAGAGAGAGAGAGAGGCAGAGGGAGAAGCAGGCTCCCAAGGAGCAGGGAGCCCGATGCGGGACTTGATCCCAGGACCCCGGGATCATGACCTGAGCCGAAGGCAGACGCTTAACCATCTGAGCCACCCAGGCGCCCGAAAATGACTTTTCAAGTAGAATATGTTACCAAAGATTTTGAAACCATGCAAAGCATTTGGTTTGAGGCAGTTCACACAGGCACCCCATAACTGACATGTCAAGAAATGCAGATACCCCATTGGTTAAAATATAACTATACTGATTCTCAGGCCCCATTTGCTGTTGGTTCTGGAAACTCTCAGGTGACCAAAAAACTCAGACTTGATCTCTCCCTCTGAGTGACTGAGCAGAGAAAGTCTATGTTGTAAGTTTCTCAATAATACCAATACCTCGCATTTGTAACATAATAGCTGATTCCAGCCTCCTGCCTTACTAATAACTTCTCCATCCATTCTCCGTTCTTGATGATGAGTTCTACAACCCTCTGAGGCATACGGACCTGGTATTGTTGACCCCATTTTAGAGATAAGGAACCTGAGGCTCACAATGGCTAAGGAACTGAAGCAAAGTCATAATGGTAGTAGAGGGCAGAGCTAGGACTTGAACCCACATCTGCTTAACTCCAAAACCTAAGTTTATTTTTTAAAGATTTTATTTTTAAATAATCTCTACACACAACGTGGGGCTCTAACTTACAACCCTGAGATCAAGAGTCACCCGCTCCACGACCTGAGCCTGCCAGGTGCCCTGAGTTTTTGGTTTTGATTTTTCCCCCTATGCCATTGATTTCTTGACAGAAATCAAGACAACAGGCTCTGGGCTTCCCAGTATTGAGTGTGGCCCAGCTTTGTAGTCCTGTGGACATCCCGTCCATAATTAGAGGAGAGTAATTATTACGAAGGATTAAAAAACATACTTTAAAGGAGGGCTAGTTATTAAAGATAAGCCAAAAACGGACATCCAGTTTTAACCGAAGTTTCAGGCAGTGTTTCTAGTGGGGTGATTTAAACTCTTTGGCCTGCCAGGTAAGAGTGAATTAGTAATCATCCTAAAGCACTGGATGTTCGGGTCTGTGGGCGAGGTGGCTTGCTGCAGGCTGTCCCTGGACCTTGACTGACTGCTGAAGCCAGATTCTTGAATTGGCTACAAAATCTGTAATTCCTACGATTTAACCCAGGTCTAGTCTGATGTCTGGCCCGACTATATTCTTTATAGTTTCCCCCAACTGGAGATTCCTGGTTGATCCTAGGGCTACAAAAAATACAACAGGTTTAAGCCTTTAGCTCCAACAGCCTAAAAGATGAGAAAATGGGGGAAGAGATGCAAATACATTAAAGAGTATCTCTGACTCTCTCCCACTCTTAACTAGCCCTACAGATCTGTTTTTGTGCTTGGTTTTAAAAAAACAGATTAAAAAAATAAAAACAGAGGGGCGCCTGAGTGGCTCAGTCGTTAAGCGTCTGCCTTCGGCTCAGGTCATGGTCCCAGGGTCCTGGGATCGAGCCCCGCATCGGGCTCCCTGCTCTGCGGGGAGCCTGCTTCTCCCTCTCCCACTCCCTCTGCTTGTGTTCCCTCTTTCACTGTGTCTCTCTCTGTCAAATAAATAAATAAAATCTTTAATAAAAAAAATAAAAATAAAAATAAAAACAGATGAACATGGAAAGGCTTTACATTTTTTCTTTTTTTTCAGGAAGTAAACTCTATGCCCAACGTGGGGCTTGAATTCACAACCCTAAGATCAAGAGTTGCAGGTTCTACTGACTGAGCCAACCAGGCACACCAATGTTTTCCTTCTCAAGAAATAAGTAAGAGGTGTGTGTGTGTGTGTGTGTGTGTGTGTGTGTTTTAACTTACATGGCCCATAACAAGAGGAGGAAGGGGAGGGAGAAACAGAAACAGAAAGAGAGAAGTTCCCATTAGTGAGCCTGTAGAAGAGCCACAGACACCCCCTACTGCCTGGGAAACTTGACAGCCTTTGAGGAAGGAGACGGAGGTCTCACAGAATGGTACTCGGTGATCAGCACATCTCCTTCCCTCTCAAGAGCTGTTCCTGAGGTCGCCAAGACTTGAGGGGCTCTAGAGGATCTCTGCAGTTTTATTTAATTACGGAATAACTTTTCTGCTAGAATCCAGTTGATTACCGTGGCCCCAAAGAGTGCTTTTTTGAGAACGGTTGCTAAATAATTGGTGTAAATTTAGTTTGGGGTCATCAGTGGATTCATCAGAACCCCGAAGAATTAAACATGAAACTTCCTCTATGGTTATGCAACTTAAATACCAACTCTGATCCCATGGTCCGCTCTGGAGGAGTATTACCTGTGGCATTTATTTTAGGATACCTTGGGGGCTTGGGGATATGGTGGGATGGGAATTCTGTAGGTTTCCAGCGGAAATAAAATAATGAACTTCAGTTCATTCTGTTGAATTGTCTATTACGCTGTTGTTCAGTTTCATTTAATTAAATCTTAAAAGTTTTAAAACAAAACATACATCGAAATTATGTGATCTACAACATAAACTTTTTAATAGTGGTAACCATGCTCATTTAACAATTCTACAGGTATAATAAAAATGCTAATATATGTTAATGTTTAGTCTGTGGTTAATGTTTTGTCTTGTTAATTTCCCCAGGGCTTTTATTACTGATTTAAATCTGCCACACTACTCAACTGATTGCACTGCTTCCACGAACTGCATGAAAGTAGCTCAAATGAATACTGATTAACGGAAATGAACAAACATTTGCCTGGGCAAACCATTCTTATTATATGCTTGTAATCATTACATATATTTTCTTACAATGAGATGGGCATGGCAGGCATTTTCCACTCATTTTTCCTACAAAAAATATGCATATGAGCATTAAATTAATTTATAACCTTGTACTTCAGGAAGCACATCATTATTAATTAACTATTGATTGATCTGGATATAGGGCACAGAGGATAATGAACAGACCTGGTGACAATGTGTTTTTTTTTTCCTGCCACAGACGTTTGGCTGTGACTCATCATTAATTGCTTGACCATTAAAATGAAAGTTGCTAATAAACTATAATGCATTATGAATCATGCTATTTTAGGAAATCAGGTGTCATTGTGTGAACCTTCCATTCAAGTCATCTCTTTATTTTTTCTTTAAAGATTTTATTTATTTATTTATTTATTTGTCAGAGAGAGAGAACACAAGCAGGGGGAGTGGCAGACAGAGGGAGAAGCACGATCCCCGCTGAGCAGGAGCCCGATGAGGGACTCGATCCCAGGACCCTGGGATCATGACCTGAGCCCAAGGCAGATGCTTAACCGACTGAGCCACCCAGGTGTCTCTCAAGTCATCTCTTTAAATAAACTGGAATCCAAAAAAGGGGAAGATCTGTCCTGGAGATCAGTATGCTGTTCAGTGGAACTACAGCATTATACTATAGCGAAAAGAGCACACAATTTGGAGTCAGGAGACCTGGGTTCTAGTCCCATTCTCTTCCTGTTTCAGTGACTCTACACAAGTCCTTTAATTTCCTTCAGCTTTCTCGTCTGCAGAGTGGAAGTAACAACACTGCCTGCCATGCCTAGCAGCTGTGTGAGGAGCAAAGAAACTAGGGGGTGAACGTGCAAAGTCGGCCACATCCAGACAGAAATCTGACTCATTCATTCTGTAAGTAGGGACTGCTCACCTTCTGCAGCCTGCCGTGCGTGTCAGCATCCTGGCTCCGCTGGTCACGTACATTGCTAGCTCTAAGTACTACTTGGAGGAGATCTTTAACTGGGGACTTTTGGAAGGCAGCAAAAGGGTTTGATGAGATTGGGTCCCAACTCTGAACGGGAAGCACAGTGAGTCTGCCGGTGTTCCTTGCACATCCATCACAGTCTCTTGTCTTTGCTCTGGGATACCTAGAATATCCCCTTCTGTTCTTCAGGGCCCCAATTACTGACGGTGACAAATCATCTTTGCTGGTTACCCGCTGTCTCTAACCTGCATGGCGATGGATGCTATGGGGCTGGGAAACAGGTTTCTTTTTTTTTTTTTCTTTTTTTAAAGATTTTATTTATTTGACAGAGGGAGACACAGCAAGAGAGGGAACACAAGGGCACCTGGGTGGCTCAGTTGGTTAAGCGACTGCCTTCGGCTCGGGTCATGATCCTGGAGTCCCAGGATTGAGTCCCACATGGGACTCCCTGCTCAGCAGGGAGTCTGCTTCTCCCTCTGACACTCCTCCCTTTCATGCTCTCTGTCTCTCATTCTCTCTCTCGCAAATAAATAAAATCTTAAAAAAAAAAAAAAGAGAGAGAGAGGGAACACAAGCAGGGGGAGGGGGAGAGGGAGAAGCAGGCTTCCCGCGGAGCAGGGAGCCCGATGTGGGGCTCGATCCCAGGACCCTGAGATCATGACCTGAGCCGAAGGCAGACGCTTAACGACTGAGCCACACAGGCGCCCCGGGGAGACAGGTTTTCAATACCCTTTTGTGGAAGGGACTTGGCATTTTACTGATTTATATTTGCCACAAGTGGATTCTGAGTTGAAAAATAGAATCCTGCACGTGTGCCTCACACTTCTTATGCAATACCAATCCCTTCCCAGGACTGGGAACCCAGGGCAGTATTGCTTAATCACATATGGCCAATATGACCAATATGGTGGGGGTTAAAAGAGAACTTCATGTAGCCAAAACATTCAATACCGAATTCAAATACCACTCCTCCAAATGCACTCCTCTGCTTGCGTCCCCTATCCCAGTGGAAAGGAATAATCACCTATTTACTCAGCTGAAACCAAAGCATATCTGATTTCACCCTCTTATTTCCCTATGTCCAGCCATTTAAGTTTGGGGCTTTTTCTGTTCTTATAAATAACTTTTAACCCTGTGCGCTTTTCTTCACCCTCAGGTCTAGGATACCATTAACTGTCTCTTAGAACAGTGCTTCTCAAACTTCAATAAGTATACAAATCATCCGGGAGTCTTATTCATGTAGATTCACATACAGTAAGTCTAGAGTGAGTTCTGAGATGAGCCGCAAGGTCCCAGCGTGGTGGTTCTCAAAGTATGGCCCCCCCAAATGAACAGCATCAGTATCACCTGGGAACTTGTTACGTATGAATGCAAATTTTAAGGCCCAGCCTTAGACCTACTGAAGCAGAAAGATGGGGAGTAGGGTCCAGCCATTTGGTTTAACAAGCCCTCCAGGGGATTCTGATACACACACAGATTGGAAAGCCAATGCCACATAGATTATCCCAACATCCTCTTAATTGGTCTCCCAAGCTCCAGTTTTGACCTCCCCCCGGATTCATCCCCTCTAACTGTAGTTCTCTGAGACCATCTCAGGAAGTTCTAGAGGTCAAACCTATCTCCATAATAATACTAAGACTTTGTTTGCCCTTTCCACTCTTATTCCCTCAGAAATATATAAAGGGATTTTCCAGAGGCTACATAATGTGTAATGAAATCTTTGCCCTGGAATATGTGTTTGTGCATTCTAAAAGTTTCTAAAATAGCTGGTTTAGGGGACAAATACATGCACTTTTCAGAGGTTAATTTATTCTCAGTATTTAGTGCTCTTCCTGGCTACTTAGGTGATGCCTACTATAATCTTTGTTATCTCATTCTCATTTAATAAATTGTTACTTTGAAATCTCAAAGTTTTGTGTCTATCTGAAAACATAAGAAGTAAATGCACTTTGGGGCGTGTGGGTGGTGCAGTCGGTTAAGCATCGGACTCTTGGTTTCCGCTCAGGTCACGATCTCAGGGTCATGAGATCGAGCCCCGTCCCGATGTTCACTCTCTTCGCAGAGTCTGCTTGAGACTCTCTCCCTACCCTACCCCTCCTGCTTGTGCTCTCTCTCTCTCAAATAAATAAATAAATCTTTTTAAAAAAGAAGTAAATGCACTCTGTAGTCTTATCTGTAATATTTAGAAATACTTTTTGAAAAATCATGTAAGTTTAAAAGTTAACTAAAACTTATTATTGAAGAACATATATGTCATTATATACTTTAATAAAATTTATTTACAACATATTTTTCTGATATTTAAAAATGGATGCTTGGCTTCAAACAGGGAGATTAGAAGACTCACTTGCTCAATCCCTAGTTGCAATGTCTAGGTCTAAAGATGCTAAAAGGTGTTAAACTGACCTATCAGAGTTCTCTGAATCATAGAAAGGTAGAACCTATACAGTAGATTGCAACCATAATTAAGAAACAAGAATATGGGGCGCCTGGGTGGCTCAGTCGTTAAGCGTCTGCCTTCAGCTCAGGTCATGATCCCAGGGTCCTGGGATCGCGTCCCACATCGGGCTCCCTGCTCAGCGGGAAGCCTGCTTCTCCCTCTCCCACTCCCCCTGCTTGTGTTCCTGCTCTCGCTGTCTCTCTCTCTCTCTCTGTCAAATAAATAAATAAATAAATAATCTTAAAAAAAAAAAAAACAAGAATATGACAAAAAGCTATCATTCCTTTGGCTGTATAGACACTAATAATTTATCTTACTGTGTCTGATGCAACAGAACATTTCAGAATAGCACTATAGTGTGACCTAAGGTATAGTGTCATCTTGAAATCAATTATTCAGAGTTTAAAGAAAAAGGAATTAAATATTTAAAAGTAGATGTTATGAGCTATGTAAAAGTCAAAATTGTTTGTTATGGTTTTTTCAGAATAGAAATGGAAAAGCCATTAAAGCATCGTGTGGGGCATGGTATTATAGTAGATGAAGAAGCACACACAACAGTGGAGAAATTAATGAACATTGCAGAGTTGGAAAGAATACCCAATGGGGATATTGTTGAAGGCAGTCTCTTAAACAAATGGTGCTGGGAAAACTGGACAGCTACATGCAAAAGAATGAAACTGGACCACTTTCCTACACCATACACAAAAATAAACTCAAAATGGATTAAAGACCTAAATGTGAGACCTGAAACCATAAAAATCCTAGAGGAGAACACAGTAACCTCTTTGACATTGGTGGTAGAAACTTCTTTCTAGATATGTCTCCTGAGGCAAGGGGAACAAAAGCAAAAATAAACTATTGGAACTACATCAAAATAAAAAGCTTCTGCACAGCGAAGGAAACAATCAAGGAATGGGAGAAGATAATTGCAAATGACATATCTGATAAAGGGTTAGTATCCAAAATAAATAAAGAACTTATCAAGCTCAACACCCAAAAACCAAATAATCCAATTTAAAAATGGGCAGAAGACATGAATAGATATTTTTTTTTAAAGATTTTATTTATTTATTTGACAGAGAGAGAGATAGCGAGAGCAGGAACACAAGCAGGGGGAGTGGGAAAGGGAGAAGCAGGCTTCCCGCCAAGCAGGGAGCCCGACGTGGGACTCGACCCCAGGACTCTGGGATCATGACCTGAGCCGAAGGCAGACGCTTAACGACTGAGCCACCCAGGCGCCCAACATGAATAGATATTTTTCCAAAGAAGATATATAGCTGGCCAACAGACACACAAAAAGATGCTCAACATCATTCATCATCAGGGAAATACAAATCAAAACCACGATATCACCTCACACATGTCATAATGGCTAAAATCAACAACAAAAGAAACAACAGGTGTTGGTGAGGATGTGGAGAAAGGGGAACCCTTGTGCACTGTTGCTGGGAATGCAAACTGGTGTAGCCACTCTGGAAAGCAGTATGGAGGCTCCTCAAAAAATTAAAAATAGAACTACCCCATGATCCTTCTAGGTATTTACCCAAAGAATACAAAAATACTAATTCCAAGGGATACATGCACCCTGATATTTATAGCAGCATTATCTACAATAGCCAAATCATGGAAACAGCCGATGAATAGATAAAGATGATGTGGTATATATACACAATGAAAAATTAGCCAGCCATCAAAAAGAACAATATCTTGCCATTTGCAACAACATGCATAGAGCTAGACAGTAAAATGCTAAGCGAAATAAGTCAGAGAACGACAAATACCATATAATTTCACTCATACTTGGAATTTAAGAAACAAAACAAATGAACAAAGGGGAAAAGAGAGAGAAAGAGATACAAACCAAGAAATGACTCTTAACTACAGAGAACAAACTGATGGTCACCAGAGGGGAGGTGGGTAGGGGGATGGGTGAAACAGGTGATGGGGATAAAGGAGGGCACTCGTCGGGATGAGCACCGGGTGTTGTATGGAAGTGATGAATCGCTATATTGTACACCTGAAACTAATATTACACTGTATGTTAACTAACTGGAACTTAAATAAAAACTTGAAAAAAAGAATTGGTGGTATTGCTGAAAAAACAACAACATTGTAGAGTTGACATTGCCGAATGCCTACTGGATAAAGAGTCAGTAGAGGGAATTATGCCGCCTTCCAATGAAAGAAACTAAAGATTTAGCTGCAAACATAGAGATGGGGGCTTACTGTCGCCTCAGTGGAATTGTTTTTGCCTTTCAAATAGACAAATCTACAGACATGAACTGGATTTGCTGTTTTGCTTATGTTTATCCAGTATCGGCACCAACTAATCATTGAAGAAGATCTGTAAGTGAGAGCTTTGGGAGAGAAACAAGAGTAGTGCTGAAACAGTCCCAGTGTTGAATGACATTGTTGAAATTCATGGTTTATCCTCAAGCAATGGCATGAGTCAGGGCTGTGGCACCAAACTCTGAGATGGTAATCATTTTATTTTTCACTGCTAAGCACTCCCACTTTTTTAAAAATCCTGTTTCAGGAGTGCCTGTGTGGTCCAGTCATTTGGGAGTCTGACTCTTGGTTTCAGCTCGGGTCATGATCTCGGAGTTGCACTCGGTGTGGAGTCTGCCTGTCCCTCTCCCTCTGCTCCTCCTCCCCCCCCCCACTCTCTATCGCTCAAATAAATAAATAAAATCTTTTAAAAAATAAAATAAAATAATTAAAAATCCAGTTTCATTTAAGAAGGAACTTGAAGAAGCAGTACAAAATAATTTTAGTAAATCTTGACCCTTGACGACATGTCTTTTTTAACATTATGGGTGATGAAATGAAAAGTATGCATAAAGTACTTCTGTTACATACTGAAGTATGATGATCGTCTAGAGGAAGAGCCCATGCATGACTGAGCTGAGATGAAGCAGGCACTTTTTTCATGAAACATTATTTTTATACAAAAGACTGACAGACAAACTAATGTTATTCACACTTGAGTATTTGGCAGGCATTTTCTTTAAAAGGAACAAAATGAGTCTATTACTTCAAGGAAAACAACTGACACTGTAGCCAATGATAAAATTTGCACTATCAGCGTTTCCAGTTTCAAATATAAGGAACTTAGAAGTTGCCACTCCATCCTAACAAGAAGCTAAACAGACTGAAAAATCGACTCTTCTTGGATCCATAAGAGAAGGAAGGACAGAGGGACAGAGGGACAAAGGGACAGAGGATAAACCCCTGTCACCAAGACTGGAGAGATAAGACAGGCAAATATAGGGAGTCAGAGCTCAGCAGAGCAGAGAATCAGAAGCAGAAACCACCTTGGGACCCAGTGCTGGGGTAGGAAAACTGGAATTGTAATTGACAAAGTGCTGGAAGCTTAGTGCAGAAAACTCTGAGAGCTAAAATCTTCAGGGAGACCCGGTCATAAGGAGGCCTCCACAATATTATGAAATTTACCTGCAGGAGCCTGACCAGATTCCCATAGTAAATATCAGAGAAAAATTCCCTCAGGCTTCCAGCAATTCTCTTCAAGAAATGAAGAATGGTTTTGACAGGAGAGGAGAAAAGGAACCATTTTGAAATACACCAGGGCACTCCGTTCTTCTTAACAAGTCCTGCTCTAAGAAGAAACTAGTTAACCAAAGCCTAAGCTGCTGGGGTATTATCAGAGCCTAACTCACCTGAGGAAGGAAAATACCCAACTCTAGCCCACTCTAGCCATCCTGCATCACCTAATGAGGGATTAAAAAAAAAAAAAAACAGAAACACCTGTGAAGTTCATCATCCAGAGGCATAGGCTCATTAAAAGATTGAGACTTAATCATAGAATTGTAGAATGCCTCTCCTCACCCTACACCTTACCACCACATTACTAAAAGCCTATTTATGGCAACTCTTTTTAACAAGTACATCATGTCCAGCTATCAAGAAAAAAATTATAAGGCATGCCAAAAGGCAAAAAACACAATTTGAAAAGACAGAGCAAACATCAAAACCAGACATGGCAAGGATGTTGGAATTATCAGACTGGGAATTTAAAACAACTATGATTTATTAATAATGGATAAAGAAAACAGCACGCAAGAAAAGACTGGCAATGTAAGCAAAGACATGGAAATCCTAAGAAGGAATCAAAAAGAATGCTAAAGAGAAAAAACAATAACAGAAATGAAGAATGGTTTTGACAGGATTATTAGTAGACTGGACACAGCTGATGAAAGAATCTCTAAGCTAAAGGATATAGCAATAGAATCCTCAAAGACCAAAAAGCAGGGGTGCCTGGGTGGCTCAGTCAGTCAAGAGTCCGACTCTTGGTTTCGGCTCAGGTCATGATCTCAGGGTTGTGAGATCGAGCCCCATGTTGGGCTCTACACAGAGCATGGAGTCTGTTCAAGGTTTTTTCCCCTCCCTCCCCCTCCCACTCTTGCACATATGTGTGCATGCTCTCTCTCTCTAAAATAAATAAAACCTTTTTTTAAAAAACCCCAAAAGCAAAGAGAACAAAGACAGAACAAAACAGAATAGAATATCCAAGGACTGTAAGACAACCACAAAACTGGTAACATATGCATAATGGGAATACCAGAAGGAGAAGAAAGAGAGAAAGGAATAGAAGTATTTGAAAAAATAACGACTGAGAATTTCCCCAGATTAATGTCAGACACCAAACCACAGATCCAAGAAGCTTAGAGAACACCAAGCAGGATAAATGTAAAACAAAGGAACAGAAGGGGCGCCTGGGTGGCTCAGTCTGTTAAGCGGTTGCCTTCGGCTCAGGTCATGATCCCACGGTTCTGGGATCAAGCCCCAGTTGGGCTCCCTGCTTGGTGGGGAGCCTGCTTCTTCCTCTTCTCCCCACTCATGCTCTCTCTCACTATCTCTGTTGCCTTCTCTGTCTCTCTGTCTCTCTCTCTCTCTCAAATAAATAAATAAAATCTTAAAAAAAAAAAAAAAACAAAGGAACAGAAAACAAACAAACAAAAAGAAACCAAACTACACCTAGGCATGCCACTTTCAAATTATAGAAAATCAAAGATAAAGAAAAAATTGTGAAAGAAGTCAGGGGAGAAAAAAAAACCACCTTCCCTATAGAGGAACAAAGATAAGAATTACATCTAGCTTTTCTTCAGAAACCATGCCAGCAATACAGAGTGGAGTAAAATATTTAAAGTGCTGAGAGAAAAAAGTCACCAACCTAGAATTCTGTATCCCGAAAAATTAACCTTTAAAAGTGAAGGAGAGGGAGGTGCCTGGGTGGCTCAGTAGGTTAAGCATCTGCCTTTGGCTCAGGTCATGATCCCAGGGTCCTGGGATCAAGCCCCACATCGGGCTCCCTGCTCAGCGGGGAGTCTGCTTCTCCCTCTCCCTCTGCCTCTCTCCCCAGCTTGTACTCTCTCTCTCAAATAAATAACTAAAATCTTTAAAAAAAAAACAGTGAAGGAGAGGAATGCAAATCAAAACCCAATGAGATATCACCTCACACCTGTTAGAATGGCTAGTATCAAAAGACAAGAAATAACAAGTGTTGGCGAGGATGTGGAGAAAGGGGAACCCTTGTGCACTGTTGGTGGGAATGCAAACCGGTGCAACCACTATGGAAAACAGTATAGAGGTTCCTCAAAAAACAAAATAGAGAACTACCATATGATCCAGCAATTCCACTTCTGAATATTTACCTGAAGAAAACAAAACACCAATTCAAAGAAATATATACATCTCTATGTTCACTGCAGCATTATTTACAATAGCCAAGATATGGAAGCAGCCCAAGTGGCCACCAACAGCTAAAGAGATAAAGAAGATGTGATATTATATATATATTATATATATTGGATATTATATATATGGATATTGGATATTATATATTTTCATATCCAGTATATATATTCAATATATATCCAATATATATATATTCATACATCCATTATATAACGTTCATATATAATGAAATATTACTCAGTCATAAAAAGAATGAACTCTTTCCATTTGCAACAACATGGATGAACCTAGTGAAATAAGTCAAACAAAGACAAATACCATATGATTTCACTTCTATGTGGAATCTGAAAAACAAAACAAAACAAAAAGAAACAGACTCATTGACACAAACTGGTGATTGTCAGAAGGGAGGGGAGTGGAGAGATGAGCAAAATAAGGCATGGGAATTAAAAGGTGCTCACTTCTAGTAATAAATAAGACACAGGGACACAATGCATTAGGGAATATAGTTAATGATTTTATATAGGGAATACAGTTAAGGATATCATAACAATTTTGCATAGTGACAGATGGTAGCTAGATTTATTGTGATCACTTTGTAGTGTATATAAATGAATATGTTGTACACTTGAAACTATTATAATATTGTATGTCATCTACACTTCAATTAAAAAATATGAAGGAAAAATACTTTCTCAGACAAACAAAAATTAAGGGAATTTGTGGCTAGTAGATCTGCCTTGTATGAAATGTTAAAAGAAGTTCTATAGAGGGATGGAAAATATTATAGGTCAGAACCTCAGATCTCCATAAAGAAAGGAAGAGCACTGAAGAAACGATAAGTGAAGGTAAAACAAAAATAAAGACGTTTTCTTATTCTTAACTGATCTAACAGATAAAAGTTTGTTCAAAATACTAATAACAATGTGTTTGATTATGTATGCTATGTATATATCTTATGCATATATCATTATATATGCATATATAAATGAAATGAATGTCAATAATATAAAGGATAGGAAGAAGGAATTGGGATTATTTTGCTATTATAAGGAACTTAACAAGACTCATGAAGTGGTATAGTGTTATTTGAAAGTGGACCTGGATTATTTGTAGATGTATATTGCAAACTCTAGGGCAATCACTAAAAAAACATTTTAAAAAGAACTAAAACTGATATACTAAGAAAGGAAAAAATGGAATCACATAAAAAGCTAAATTAAAACCACAAAAGGCAGAAAAATAGTGAAAGACAAAAACAGGAACAAAGAACAAGGGCAACAAATAGAAAACACAGTAAAGAATATGGTAGATATTAATCCAAGTATATAAATAATCCTTTGGATATCAATAGTTTAAATGCATCAATTAAAAGACAGAGACTGTCAAAGTGGATCAAAAAACATGACTTGATAGTATATGTTTTCTACAAGAAACCCATTTTATTCATTTTTTTTTAAAGATTTTATTTATTTATTTGACAGAGAGAGACACAGCGAGAGAGGGAACACCAGCAGGGGGAGTGGGAGAGGGAGAAGCAGCTTCCCGTGGAGCAGGGAGCCCGATGCGGGGCTCAATCCCAGGACCCTAGGATCATGACCTGAGCCAAAGGCAGACGCTTAACGACTGAGCCACCCAGGTGCCCCAAGAAACCCATTTTAAATATAAAGATGCATAAAGATTAGAAGTAAATGGATGGAGAAAAATATATCATGCTAACACTAATCAACACTAATATAGCAGGAGTGATTATATATAATTTCAGACACAGCAGACTTCAAAGTAAGAAAAGTTATCAGGGATAAGGAAGGGCATTACATAATGATAAAGAAGACATAACAGTTCTTAACATGTATGTGCCTAACAACAGGGCATCAAATTATATGAGGCAAAACCTGATAGATCTGCCGGACAAATGGATGAATCTACTATCACACTTGAAGACTTCAACACCCCTCTTTCAGAAATGGACACATCCAGCAGGCAGAAAATCAGTAAGGACACAGTAGAACTTAACAACAGCATCAATCAGCAGGATATAATTGACATAGGCAGACTCCTTCATCCAACAACAGCAGACAACACATTCTTCTTAAGCTTATGTGGAACATTCACCAAAATAGACCATATTCTGGGCCATAAATACAACTTAACAAATTTAAAAGAAAAGAAATCATACAATGTCTGTTTTCATGCCACAGTGAAATGAAACTAGAAATCAATAACAGAAAGATAACTGGAAAATCCCCCAAATACTTGGAGATTAGACCACATGCTCTAATTCACACATGGGTCAAAGAAAATTAAATGAAAATAAAAATACAACTTAATAGAATCTGTGGGATGCAGTGAAAGTACTGCTTAGAGGGAAATTTAGAGCACTGAATGCATATATTAAAAAAGAAGAAAGTTCTAAAGTCAATAATCTAAGTTTTTGCTTTAGGGAACTAGAAAAAGAAGAGCAAATTAAATCCCAAGTAAGCAGAAGAAAAGAAATAATACAAATTAGAGCAGAAATCAATGAAATTGAAAACAGGAAATCAATAGAGAAAATCAACAAAACCAAAAGCTAGTTCTTTGGAAGGATCAAAAACCTCTATAAGCCTCTAGCCAGGCTAAGAAAAAAAGAGAGAGGACACAAATTATTAACATCAGAAATGAAAGGGGACATCACTACAGATCCCATGGAAACTGAAATGAAACCCACTTAGGAATGCCCATAGGAATACTATGGACAACCCTATGCACACAGATTTGATAATCTAGGTAAACGGACCAATTCCTTGGAAGAAATAATCTGCCATAACTCACACACAAGAAAAAAACACATGATCTGAATAGGCCTGTATCTATTAAAGAAACTGAGTCAATAATTAACATCTTTCCAAAACAGAAAGAACCAGGCCCAGATGGGTTTGCTGGTGAATTCTATCAAACATTTAAGGAAGAAATTATACCAATTCTCTACAATCTCTTTCAAAAAACTTGGGGTGCCTGGGTGGCTGTCGATTGAACATCCAACTCTTGATTTAGGCTCAGGTCATTATCTCAGAGTTCTGAGATCAAGCCCGTGTCAGGCTCTGCGCTGAGCAGGAAGTCTGCTTGAGATTCTCTTCCTCTCACTCTCCCTCTGCCCCTGCCCTCACTCGCTCTCCCTTTCTCTCTCTCAAAAAATAAATAAATCTTTAAAAAATGGTTAAAAATAAATTCAAAACTTTTTCACCATCAAGCAAAAATTATAATTTGGGAAAACTTACATCTTTTACTGCAAGCCTGACAGCCTCCCAATACTTAAAGGCTTTTCTGATGAGAAGGTAGTGACATTAATATATATGATATTTTGATGTTGTACAATGAAGTGTTAACTTTTGGCAGATCTGCCTAACTGAGTGAACCAGTATTTTTCAAATGACCAATGCAGTATGATACAAAATCACACAACGGCTAAAGATCCACTCAAAGTACAAGAAAGATTTTATTGTAACACAAAATAAAAAGTTAATTGATATGGTTTCAGATTCCATATTGTGGCTAACCTTTAAGAAACTATCACTTGTCGGGTGCCTGGGTGGCTCAGTTGGTTAAGCGACTGCCTTTGGCTCAGGTCATGATCCTGGAGTCCCAGGATCGAGTCCTGCATCAGGCTCCCTGCTCAGCAGGGAGTCTGCTTCTCCCTCTGACCCTCCTCCCTCTCATGCTCTCTGTCTCTCATTGTCTCTCTCACAAATAAATAAAATCTTAAAAAAAAAAAAAGAAAAAGAAACTATCACTTGTCAAATTCTTGTGTAGTATCAGAGAAAAATAGCCTTAATTATGTAAAAAGCATATTAAAACACTTTTTTTTTCCAATTGTATATCTGTGTGAGGCCAAATTTTCATCAGTCTAACCAGACTGAGTGCAGAAGCCTATATGAGAATCCAGCTGTCTGCTATTAAGTCAGACATTAAGGAGATTTGCAAAATGTAAAACAATGCCACTCATCCCACTAAAATACTTTGTTTTGGAAAACACATCTACTTTCTTAGAAAAAAATACATGTGAACACATGATGACTTTATTAGTAGTATCTTAAATGAAACAGTAAACAAATATTATTTAAAATCCTCAGTTTTAACTTCTGACATGATAAATAACAATAGATATAATTCACATAAACAAGTCTCATTGGGGCTTCTGTAATTTTTAATTTTAATTTTAATTTATTTTTATTTTTTTTAAAGGGGAAGGGTTATTATTCTCTTTGGAGAGGGTAGGAGATGACAAAGAAGTTTTCATAGATGAGGGTTTTTTTTTTAAATTTTTTTATTATGTTATGTTAATCACCATACATTACATCATAAGTTTTTGATGTAGTGTTCCATGATTCATTGTTTGCGTATAACATCCAGTGCTCCATTCACTACGTGCCCTCTTTAATGCCCATCACCAGGCTAACCCATCCCCCACACCCCTCCCCTCTAGAACCCTCAGTTTGTTTCTCAGAGTCCATAGTCTCTAATGGTTCGTCTCCCCCTCCGATCCCCCCTCCTTCATTCTTCCTCTCCGGCTATCTTCTTCTTCTTTTTTTTTTTTTTTTTTAACATATAATGTATTATTTGTTTCAGAGGTACAGGTCTGTGATTCAACAGTCTTACACAATTCACAGTGTTCACCATAGCACATACCCTCCCCAATGTCTATCACCCAGCCACCCCATCCCTCCGCCCCCCACCACTCCAGCAACCCTAGTTTGTTTCCTGAGATTAAGAATTCCTTATATCAATGAGATCATATGATACATGTCTTTCTCTGATTGATTTATTTCACTCAGCATAACACCCTCCAGTCCCATCCACGTCATTGCAAATGGCAAGATTTCGTTCCTTTTGATGGCTGCATAATATTCCATTGTATGTATATACCACATCTTCTTTATCCATTCATCTGTCGATGGACATCTTGGCTCTTTCCATAGTTTGGCTATTGTGGACATTGCTGCTAAAAACATCAGGGTGCATGTACCCCTTCAGATCCCTACATTTGTATCTTTGGGGTAAGTACCCAGTAGTGCAATTGCTGGGTCATATGGTAGCTAATTTTTATAATTTTAAAAGAGTCCTGACACCAAAACATCTGGTCTACACCAACACCCAGAATAATCTGAAAATAATAACTTATAATAAAATTATAAACAAATTAAGTTAGTCATAATTCAAAATATTATTTATTAATAATAATTTGTTAATTCATCAGTTACTATGTGTTCTATGTGCTGGAGTCACAGCAAAGATAACGTTATTGCTCAGCTTAAAACTCCTTAGTGGCTTCCCATAGCCCTTAGGATCAAGTATATATCTTAATTTCACTTACAAGATCCTTGATGATCTTGTTCCTGCGAAACTCCTGGCTTCATACCACCCTCCTTCCATAACATTCTATGCTCTGTTCCTTCACAGCATCATGAGCCTTTACACATGCTCTGCCTTCTGCCTGGGAACCATCCCCTTGCTTTAACTTCCTTCCAGAAGCCTTTCCTTCTTCCCCAAGTCTGAAATGGATCCCGTTCTAGAATCTCCTACAGCCCTCTTCACTTCTGTCACCATGGCACTTATCACACTGAATTGTAATTGCGTCTTTTAACCTCTGTCCTCCTCCACAAGACTGTAAGCTTCGTGAGGGCACAGACAAAAGCATTTTTTTAAAAGATTTTATTTATTTATTTTGAGAGAGCGAGCGTGCGTGTGCACGTGAGCAGGGGTGGGGCAGAGGGAGAAAGAGAATTTCAAGCAGACTCCCTGCTGAGAGGGGAGCCTGACCCAGGGCTCGATCTCATGACCCTGAGATCATGACCTGAGCTGAAATCAAGAGTCAGATGCTTAACCAACTGAGCCTCCCAGGAGCCCCCAGACAAAAGCAGTCTTGTTCATCATTGTATTTCCAGTCTTTAGCAAAGCACGCCACTTGTTAGGTGATTAATAGATGTTTATTTGTTGAATGAATGATAAGCAATAAAATGCTACAGAGCATATAATAGTAATATATTAATAATAGGACATTAGCAAAAATTTCAGAGTAAGAACTTGGGAAAATTCTCTGTTCCAGAAAAGCAGTGAGAAAAACTGGCAAAAAATTATCAGAATCAACTTTTCATAGCTCTGGAAATCAACAAAAGGATTGCAGCAATCTGAGGGGGCATATATTCAAGAAAATGATGGAATCTTGGTAAGAAAAGTGAGCATCCCATGAGGCTGGTATTAGCCTGATATGAGAATTAGACAAAGACATCATAAGGAAAGAAAATTACGTGCAGAAAAAGATCACTTATGAAGACAGACCCAAAAATCCTCAACAGAATACTAGCAAGCTGGATCCAGGAACATACCCCTGAATTTGAACCCCCACTTCACCCAACATACAAAAATTAACTCAAAATGGATCAAGACCTGAATTCAAGTGCCAAAACTATAAAACTCTCAGGAAAAAATAAAAACAGGCATAAAGTTTTGTGACCTTGGATTTATTTGGCAATGACACTGAAAGCACAAGCAATAAAAGAAAAAAGAGGTAGATTTGACTTCATAAAAATTAAAGTACTTCCACGCTTCGAAGGACACTATTAAGAAAGTGGAAAGACAACCTCCTATGGGAGATAATATTTTCAATCTTATATCTGATGAGGGTTTAGTATTGTAAATACCTAAGGAACTCTTACAATTTCACAAGAAAATAATGGTTAGTAGTGATCATAATCATAAACATAATCGCATATACGTGGATGTAGTCTGATGAACCCCTTTAGTTTGTCACTTATCTGATGCTGACTAATATGAACCTGTACTTCATTTCTCATAGCTTGTTGCTATTCATGTGTCTGCTTCCTATTCATTCTATACAATGAAGACTGGAGTCTGATTTAAGGTATAGTTTCTGGGAATGCATGGCGTATGAAACCGGGGCTGACGACCATGCAACATTACATGGTACCCTATCACAGAATCCCAAATCACATACAACGATGTCCCTGGGGTCCCCATTTACAAGAAGACCCAGCCCGTGAGCTCCCATCACACAGCACAGTATGTCAGGAGAGCCCAATCTGGGGGCTTATTTTATTCGCTGTTATTATTGCAGTTGTTAAATTCTGACAGGCTGAAGGAGTACTAGATGAGTTAAAAGGAAAAAAATGTTAGAGTGCAACATGCATCATTTTCAGCCTCTATTTCTCAGGCAAACATGAAAAACACTGTATTTAACCATGTACCATTCCTGTAATTGTACAGGAAGCCGTGTACCTGCTAGGCAATGGCGCTGTTCAAGACTGTTCCAGATGAAACTTCAGTCAAACCCATTAGCCTCGTCTGTCTAAATAAAGCCATAGTCTCTGACTGATACCTTGAGTCTCTGCTGATTGCCCTGCACTGCAGACAGACCTGTGCTGATTGATTTTAGCAAAAGTTATGATCAGAATGGCTCAGAAACACTTTTGAGATGCATTTTGAAAAGGACATGATTGAAAGGAGAGAACAAATCAGGTGAATTGAGAAGAGTTGTGACCCTGGGCAGAAGTAGCACAGAGGCTTGTCTTCTGCATTTCCTTGGCGACAGCAGCACCGAACATTGCTTTCATTCCAACCCTTTGAACCGCTACGTGTTATTTTCACCCTCTTCTCCAATCTCATCTTTTGCCCGGTTCCTTAAACGTCAGCCATGCTTTTGTCCATCCTGGACTCGCTTATCTCTCCGCCTATTCTGTTAATGAGGCAGTACCATTGGGCAGCTTGTGACTCCCTTCCCTAGTATTGGCACAGCCCCAGCCACAAAATCTTGGGCATCGTCTAAAACCAGCCCTACTCTGCTGCCATATGTTTAGACTCACAGACACATGGATATCAGAGCCGACAGGGACTGTGAGGTCAGTTAAGGCCCTTCTCCCTTTTGGAGGTATGGCGTGGAGGCCTGCAGAAGGGCAGGGACTCGCCCGTGGCCTGCTTCTGGAAGCGCTGGGTGTGCTCAGGTAATTCCACCTTAGCTGACTTTTGCTTTCAACAAGCATATTTCAGAAGCTTCCCCGGGGCACCTGGGTGGCTCAGTTGGTTGGGCGACTGCCTTCGGCTCAGGTCATGATCCTGGAGTCCCAGGATCGAGTCCCACATCGGGCTCCCCACTCAGTGGGGAGTCTGCTTCTCCCTCTGACCCTCTCCCCTCTCATGCTCTCTCTCACTCTCTCTCTCAGATTAAAAAAAAAAAAAAAAAATCTAAAAAAAAAAAAAAGAAGCTTCCCCAAACAATATACATTCTAAACTCAAACAGAAATGGTATCTCGATGACTCGCTACTTCAAATTATCTGTGTGATCCTCTGCCCCACCATTAGTGCAAATAATTGAGAGATGGCCATTCTAATGCTTGAGTAGATCATCCAAGAACTGAGGATACTCCAGACTAGTTTCATGAAATATGAATGGTAGGCACCCCCATAACTAACACTTGGGTTGGGTATAGCCCTTTTACTCTTTACAAAGTACCTGTCCATGTTATATTATCACCTAGGAGCTTCGGAAATCAGCCCTGTGAAGGAAGATAGTATGCCTATTTTTTTTACAAAGTGAGGTTCCAAAAGGTGCGGGGACTGCCTAAGGCCACACCATTAGTAAAAGACAAAATAGGGTAACTGAGGATCAAAGGTTTAGCTAGTTGAAGGTTACTTAAGAAACTGTGGTCTTTAAGACGATGGAAAAATCAACAAACAGCAAGAGAAAGAGTCCTGGCCAACTGATATCTCTATTTCTCCCTTCACAAAGAATGGTCTCAAGTAATACCCAGAATGCGTGACTCTCCTGTTGCACTTGGGGGTTAAAAAGTGGGGGCTGTTTTTATTTATGCTGAAGTAGAAGGAGAACTTGAACTAGATCTTGGGAGCCCCAGATTTGAACTTTAAAAGCCATCTCTTATTCTTTCTGAGTCACTGAATCAGGGTTGTACACATCCAGCACTATGGTCCTCGCCCGGTACTGGGGTTTTGTGTCCTCGGTGAGGTCTCTTCTCTCCTCTGGGCCTCCATTTCCTTGCCATGAAACAAACAGGGGAAGGGGAACTGGGTTAAATCATCACTCCCAACTCCGGCATCTTCAAGTCCTAGGACTCTAAGAGCAGGCCTGGAGAAGTCATTTCCATCTGAAAGTAGAGGACGTCTCCTGCTTTCCCTATCATTCTGCCATTTTGTCCCTGGAGGTTTTGCAGCCGCCATAAGAAAGTATGACTTTCTAGGACAAGAACTTTGGTCCCTGTATCATGATCTTTTAACAGGCTTCGTAATTTAGCATAATGATATGACAAATGACAATGAAAAATAGTTGGAGGGGCGCCATACACGGGGCTCCTGCGAGGCACCATCAGATCAGACAGGCTGGAACCTGTCAGGAGAGCACAATCTGCAGGCAGCTGGGGCTCAGGGCAGATCTGAGGGTCAGGCCACAGAGAGTCTCCTACTGATTTCAAATGCCGTTTTCCGGTGCTCAGAATATCCTACATAGACATAATCTCAGCTCTGCTATGGACTCACCTTGGACAAATCATTTAGCCTCTGTGTAACCCAAGAGGATTTGCAGAGCAAGTCTCTTCCAAGGAGGAAAGGGGCTTTCAGCAAAAATCTCCGTCGTCACATCGGATCCTTACCACATGGGGACTGCGTGCACAAAATTAGTGGCTTCTATGACAAACTCCTCGTTGAGGCAATTAGATTTAGATTGGGGACACCTGAAACATATTGTTCCACTTGAAGAAAAGTCAAATTACTTCATTTTGGAGTTGCTGTACGGGGAGTGAGAGCGGGGCCCCAAAGACAGAAGGCCAGAGGAGGGCAGGTGTGATAAAGAAATGAAGTACTGTGAATATGACCAAAGAAGAGAGGGAGGAAAAGCAACACTTGGCTACACATAGCTGGTGATAATAATTCTCCCAGCTCTTCCAAAGAGTCAGCCCCCAGCTTTCTATCAAGAGGGAGAGAAACAAAATGAGATTCTCACCCTTTCCAACAAGGGCACAGGCAGCTCGGAGCCTGGAAGTCCCATAGAGTCACTGGAAAAAGACAGGCTGATGATTAGCTTCTTCTGTATTGACTTTCCTTTAGCAACTTTTGATTAACTGACAAATCAGCGGGCCTCTTGCTAGTGTCAAGAAATCATACATATCAGGAGCTGGAGAGGGGGAGCAAGACTGGACATATGAGTGCTCTATCTGCTCAGTTTTATTAAAAACTCATCGCTTGGTGCTAAGATCTATCACAAAAGATTGCTTTTCTAATAAAGGCAATCTCTTCCTTCTCTGTTTGCTTATCTAGGTTTCTCTAATATACAGAACAGTATCTGACTCACGTCTTGTCATCCTGCCAGAGCTAATAACATACATGAATCAGAAAATGGATTGCTTTGATCCAGACATGGGCGGCTCGGCAACAAAAGAACATACTAGCATCCAGTTTCCAACTCTTCTGCAAAGGGCCTCCGCGCAGGCCTCCCTCAGGACACTGCCTCAGGTAGCAACTCCGAGACAGGTGACCTGGATGAGTGAGTCAACAGAGGCCTTTAAAAAGCAAATAATCAAATAATTATAATAAAAACGCAGGAAGTAGAATGACGATGTGGAGTTAGCCTTCAGTTGTCCAGATCACTGCATGGAAATGTTCCTTACACTAATGGCTGAAGAGCGAGCCAAGCTATGAGGTATTCCCTGGAGTCTTTTGGCTGTCACCTACTCTTTCGCTCTCAGTCACCATCTATCTGATGTGTCAACTCTCCCTTCCCCCTTACATGGGGTCCCCCTCTCCGCAAGCAGTCACTCTCCTCTCTCTCTCTACCGTCCTAACTCTTGATCCTGTGTGCTCGAACATTCCTTCTCCCCACCCCCCTCCATGCTCACAAATCTCTGTTTACTCTGTATTGAGGACTTGACTTGAAATGCGTCCTCCACGGGAGTCACTTCCTATCTGGGTGGCCTTGTACGTTGTCTGCTGAAAAAGCCAGGGCACCCGTGTGCTCTTCCCACCAAGAACTCCCTCCAGATCTAGCTTCTCTCCCTCCAATTTGCTCCTTTCAGTGTACTGACCCCCCGACTGGCCTGCCGGTCTTTATTTGCTCTCAGGTTACAGACTTGGCAACATGGGCCGGGAGGCAAGGTCCCAGGTCTCCTACTGCTGCTTCTGAGAGGGAAAGAAAACGTAGGTTACGTGACTCCACTAAGCCCCAGCCTCCTCATCTGAGAACGGGGACAGTAAGTCCCGCTTTGTGTGCTTCCGCTGAGGGTTAAATGAAGGAATCTACATGAAGTGCCTCACACGGCACTTGGTACGTAAAAGGGGCTCAATACACAGCGGTTCCCTTCCCCCATCTCTACTGCACCCTCACTCTCTCACCCTACCCCCTTATAATCTTTCCAAAAATCGAAAAAAGCAATACAGGGTGCTTTTTACATACTTTATGCTCTTCCTCTTTTTTTTAAAAAATATTTTATTTATTTATTTGAGAGAGAGAGCATAAGAGAGCGAGCATGAGCAGGTGGGAAGGGAAGAGGGTGAGGGAGAAGCAGGGTCCCGGCCCACCGTGGGGCCCGATCCCAGGACCCCAGGATCATGACCTGAGCTGAAGACAGACGCTTAACCCACTGAGCCACCCAGGCACCCCATGCTCTTCCTCTTGACTCTTTCTTACCACACTTATCTCCAGCCTCCTGTTCTCCTCTATACGCATCTCTCCTCCTTGATCTGGTTCTCTGCTTCCTTGCTGGCCCAAGAATGCAATCTGACTAAACAAGCTCTAAGGGTCTTGCACGCAGCACCCCTTCTGCTACAGCCTGGGGTCCAAAGCTTCTCGGGCAACCAAATGCTGTAACTTCTCCCTCGTAAACAGGTTAGATAATGAGAGCACATCATACAGGAGGTTATCTTATAGGAGCTTCTTAAGGGCATTTTACTTTGTACTGGATTTTCCTCTGATCTGGTGGGGCAGGGGGAATGCATGAGAAATAGTGAAAGGAAAGACATTTTTCATTTCAATGAAAGTCTCTGGAAAGCAAATACTTATTACTACAATCTAGATGAAGCCTTGGCCTTTTGATTAAAAACATGAAACTGACATATGGTGCCTCCCCATCTCCAGGGAAACAAGCCTTCTAGGTTCTATTTATTTGCTTCTGAAAGTTTTATTGAGTTTCCACTTTGAGTCCTGCAACCTGTCCTGAAGGCGAGGGAAAGGCATAAGGCTTGCTCCAACCCAGCCCTGCCTGCAAACAGCCACATTCCCGGGCCAGTGGTAGATCTGCCTCCGGGGATAAAAAACACTGTGGCAGGATTTCCCTCAAAAGGAAACTGCATCCTGTTCTCACCAGCACATTTTTCTTGAGGAAGAAGAAGGAAAAAGAAGAGGAGAGAGGCAAAGGGAAGCAGTGAAGGGGGGAGGAGGAGGAAGAGAAGAGGAAGGAACAGGAGAATGTGTAGATAGGGAACATAGTTCCCTTCTAGGAGATATTCGTTTTAAAAGAGAGCCCAAAGTCATTCCGTGAATCTCTACGGTTGCAGAGAGTGTATGATTCCCACTTCCTCGAAGTCCACCGAACCAGCCCAGTGGCCTCAGCAGCATGTCTGCCCTGGCCATCTGGTTGAGTACTGCCTTTAGCAATGTCCTCTAAAAACAAAGACTGGCTATTGCTTGACTTTGTAAGCTATGTGTCCAATCTGAGACAGTAAGTACATTTTACTCTGGAAGTGAGCAATTAGTTCTTTTTTTTTTTTTTTTTTTTTTTATTTGTGAGAGAGAGAATGAGAGACAGAGAGCACGAGAGGGAGGAGGGTCAGAGGGAGAAGCAGACTCCCTGCCGAGCAGGGAGCCCGATGTGGGACTTGATCCCGGGACTCCAGGATCATGACCAAAGCCGAAGGCAGTCGCTTAACCAACTGAGCCACCCAGGCGCCCGCAATTAGTTCTTTGTATGCAATTTATGAGTGAATACAGCCTGAGCCAAGAAGGGCAATATGCCCGAGAAGCTGTGCATTAGCTTTTCTACCAGTGACTTCAACGAAGGCTCTTTTTTTTTTTTTAAATTACTACTCAAGTAAAAAAATGATTAATGATGTTCGGGTCTCTTAATTAGTTCTACATTCCCCTAAAAGGAGTCTAAAAGCAAGGTTACGATTTTATAGAAAGCGGTTTGTTAAGAAACAGGATCATTTCCCCTCCCCACCAAACCTTTCTGTTTTTTTTTTTTCTTTTCTGGAAATAATAAAAACAATAATCCAGGCCCTCCCAGACTTACAAGCTCCTGTTTCCAAACCTCCCATATCCACAGGTGGCTTGCTGGAGACAGCTATGGGCTGGGGGGCTCAGGAAAAGGCAGTAGAACAGGGTCCTTTCTGCCAGGGTTAATGCAAGGTCTCAGGATCTGGGTGGCGTAATATAGCCAAAGACCGGGGTCTGGGCCATAGGATGAGTTCTGGAAGAAAGAAAGACCCTTTTGCCTCCATTATCCTTTAGTCTCCACCTAAACCCCAAGCTTCTGTGGTTCTTGTCACCAGGCGTGTGTTTCCCACAAACCCTGCCCTCACCTCTTCAGTGGCCGGAAGAGCCTTCATTCAGTCAGAAGTCCTCTAGGACACTTTCCCTGATCTCCCCAGGCTAGGTTGGATACCCCCTTAATCTGTCTCCTCCAAATGTCTATACACAGGTTGTCTTTCTGTGACTGTATCCTTCACTAGACCATGAACTCTTTTGAGGGCAGGTACTAGCTTTTCTATATCTTTTTTTTTTTAAGATTTTATTTGTTTACTTGAGAGAGAGAGTGGGGGGGGGGGAGGGCAGAGGGAGAGGGAGAAGCAGACTCCCCGCTGAGTAGGGAGCCCAACACGGGGCTTGATCGCAGGACCCCAAAATCATGACCTGAGCCGAAGGCAGACACTTAACCGACTGAGCCACCCGGGGAACCCCCTTTTTACATCTTTTTATTCGTATCACATGATCCAGCACAGAACATATCTAAAGTACTCAAGAAATACTCATTGAATATATAGAGGAAACTGTGATTATTGCCACTGATTCAGGCATGCATTTGCTCCTGGAAAGAAACTTTATCAAATGAAGTCAGTTCTCTGAAATTACCCAGGTAACGAAAGAAGCTTCATACACCCATTGTCAAACATTTAAGATATAATATTCAAATGTTCTTTTCTACCCATATTTTAAAGCATTAGTTTAATTAACACTGACACTTTGAAAGTCCTAGAAATAATCAGGATCATTAGTGTCAGCCTGACAAAGGTATGAGGAAAGTTTCTGTAATTTGGGCCAAACTGCTTTCACAAGATTGTCGGGAAATAAATAGCTCACTGTGAAATTTATGACTCGCTTTATATATCAATCAACAGTACAGTGGTGCTCTAACAAGGTTAAAAGTGTTCTCTGATTTCCATTATAAAGATAATTTCAATCAAGCAGCCTAACAGTCTCACGGTGTAGGTCATTCTATAATTCAATTGTATTAATGACTATGGCATGCATGCAACAAGAGAATAAAACAGGCTGAGACCAAACCGAGGGGAGGGGGGGAGAATGCTTTATAGAAAGAAAAAACAATGATTTGCATCTTGCATTTTCAATGACCTCTGTAGTACTCATCTGCAAATGAAATAGAATCATTCCTCATGGCCCAACAGATACCTTTTGTTCCTGCCCATCCATTTTATGTAAATTATATACGTTGACCTTTAATTGGCTATAACAGGGGCACATTCTGAGCAACACTTTCATATTGATTTGCTTGGACTTGTGCAAGAGTCTAAGCAAGGAGAGACAAAACTGGGGTTCTATTCGCTATTTCTATAGAGAGCCATACTTCAGAGGTTTTCCTGGCCTCGATTACACATTTATATTTGATTCTTTCTGCATAAAGAATTTCTCAGGTAACTTGTAAAAACACAGATTCAAAAATATGTTGGCAAGAAATTTCATCTTCTGCCTATTTTATTTCTCTTCTTCACATAAAAATGCTCATAATACTCTGTGCATCGAAATCCAAACTAATTATGCACCTATTGTGATTTCTAGGGATCCGACAATCAAAAAGCCAAGAAAATCAAGGAGCATCTTTGATGCCAGTTTGAATCTTTCTGTAAAAGGTAGAAGATAGAATAATCCTAAAAGCAAACCTTAGAAGCATAGTCACTATGTCACATCAAAGAAATGAATGGTACAGCAGAAAGAATACTGGCCTGTTTGTCAGAAGCCATAGGTTTTACCCTGGTTTGACATTAACTGGTTCATCTTCAGCAAATCCTTTGCCTCAAGTCATATGCCTGAGTGCTCTCGGCTTCAAACTGAGGAGGCTAGACTAGGTCTTTGAGGGTCACTCCAAAGGTAGCATTCTCTAAACGTAAATCAAAAAATTGATTAAAAAAAAAAAAACTTTACATGACCTACATGACAAGGTTAAGGAGAAAGAGAGATCAAGAGAAGGGAGAACATTTTCCAGAATCAGAGATGGAGGGGCTTTGATAACAGAAACAAAGGTCTAACCCAAGGTCAGTGTTTCCTTAAGATGGTTTTCAGAACAGACCATTAAGGGGAGCTTCTGATTTGGGAGGCTACTGGCCAGGGCGCTGCTGACAGGAGAACCCTGTGTGACAAAAATGCCATGAGGCCGATCCCAAGAATGAAGTTCCAGGCTCTTATGGTCTTCTTTTATGGGCATGTGGGCATGTGCTAAGCCGGACTATTTGTCTACATTTCGACACTTAAGTGTTTCACTTTCCCCTATAAGTTGATGTTTCATTTGGCTAATTAGCTAAACAGTACAAAGCAAACATCTTGAAGTATTTATGGACTTTTCCTTTGATCCCAGAACTTGCAGATGTTACAACAGGCAGCCATATTGCCTTTGCTTAGTTGGCTATGCTTCTAACCCTCCCTTTTCTCCCTTGCTGCCTTGTCTGTCACATTCTACCAACTAAATCTCCCCATTCTGGCTTGAAATGATAAAACAAGGAAATGTCTGCCCTGTCTAGGTTAAGGCTTCCTAGCTCTCCAGCAGATAGATTTGTTTTCTTTTTTTATCCAGTAGCCTCTTCCATTCTGCAGAGGAAGCCTCCTCAAATAGATGTCTTCACTTGCTGCTTCTTGAACGTTGGACATGGCCTTGAAAGTGGCATTCAATGAGTGTTTCCTTCTTCCTCTTCTACTGTCACTTTGAAATCCAAGGCCAGGGCCCAGGAGAGTCGGCTGGGGTGGGTGTAGGGTAGGGTTTCTGGCTAATACTCTCACCAGGGAAATCTAGATGCTGTATTAAGAGAAGGGAATCAGGCAGGTAATTTAGATCTGCCCACAGAATCAGGCCACAAGCTTTAGGGACCCAGATAAGGATCTAGAAACCATGAGCTCAGGGACCTGATCCCAGAATCGGGGCAAGAAGAAAGGAGCATCCGGGCAAAGAGTTTGAATGGCAGGCTGTGGATTTTGCAAAAAAGAGAACTTAAATCCTAAGCCACTTACTGTCAAAGCCAGAGTAACAGGTGGAAAGCAACGTTGAGGAAATGGATGAAAGCAGAGAGCACGCATAACTTTACAAGAAGTCAGAGGCCTCGATTAGTCCAGCTGGACTGTCCCCAATCTTAAGCAAACAGGGTAGGCATGGAATTGAGGGGCTAAGAAAAATTAAGAATTGGATGAGCAAGTGGTAACTCTTCCTTAAAGAGCAAAGGTAAGGTGAGAATAAGCAATTTGCAAGTAACAAGAAACCTTTAATCATCCTTATGATGAGTCTAATCAGATAAAATGATCCAGGGAGAGATTGGGGCAGACATATAAATGGCTCCACTCATCTTACCACCTCCTAATCTCTAGCCAAAAAAAGAAAAAATACACTGTTCAGGAGGGAGAGGTTTCTGGAGGGCTCAAATTTCTCCAGTCTCTGTAGATTTCCCCTTCCTTGGGCCTCTGGTTCAGTCCTTTGGAGGTGATCCACCCCAGGCTGTTGGTATCAAGAGTTCCCACGGCAAATCTGAAAGAGCTTTTAAATTTCTACCCTGTATTCCCTACAGATATAAAAAACTACTACCATTAACTGAAATATTAACTAGTTCCCATAAATTAATTTTTGATTGCCTGAAAATGTGCTCTGGATGGGCAGTTGTGTATTAGACCACACACACTTTGCGTTATTTCCTTTTGCTTGTGGGCATTTCTTAACAGGGCAGATAGAAAGGCAGTTAGTTATATTTGTAGAAAGTGGCTTTTCTGGGGAGGGACTGGCATTGTCAGTACTGCAAGGAAATTCACATACACTTTACAGCACAGCCCTCTGAATTCCTTCCCAAAGGGGAGGTTGGAACTGCAGGGTCCAATCTATATCACGTGGCCATTGAGCACATGAAATGTGACTAGCCCAAGCTGTGATGAAAAAAAAGAACGTAAAATATCCCATTAACAATTTAAAAAATATTGATTACATGCCAAAACTTTAATTTTTGAACATACTGGGTGAAATAAAAATATTAATCTCACCTATTTCTTCCTACTTTTTAAATGTGGGTTTTTGGGCACCTGGATGGCTCAGTCGTTAAGGGTCTGCCTTCCGCTCAGGTCATGATCCCAGGGTCCTGGGATGGAGCCCCGCATTGGGCTCCCTGCTCAGCAGGAAGTCTGCTTCCCCCTCTCCCATTCCCCCTGCTTGTGTTCCCTCTCTCGCTGTCTCTCTCTGTCAAATAAATAAATAAAATCTTAAAAAAAAATAAAAATAAAAAATAAATGTGGGTTTTTAAAAAGGTTTATTTATTTATTTTAGAGAGAGAAGGAGTGCGGGGAGGGGCAGAGGGAGAGAATTTTTAAGCAGACTAGCAGACTCCCCCCTGAGCACAGAGCCCGAGAAGGGGCTCCAGCTCACGACCCTGAGATCAGAACCTGAGCCGCTGAAACCAGGAGTCTGGACGCTTCACCAATTGGGTCACCCAGGCACCACTGAATGTGGTTTTAAAAAATTTTAGGGGCGGGCGCCTGGGTGGCTCAGTTGGTTAAGCGACTGCCTTAGGCTCAGGTCATGATCCTGGAGTCCCTGGATCGAGTCCTGCTCGGCAGGGAGTTTGCTTCTCCCTCTGACCCTCCCCCCTCTCGTGTGCTCTCTCTCTCTCTCTCATTCTCTCTCTTAAATAAATAAATAAAATCTTAAAAAAAAAAAATTTTAGGGGCGCCTGTGTGGCTCAGTTGTTAAGCGTCTGCCTTCGGCTCAGGTCATGATCCCAGAGTCCTGGGATCCGCCCCACAATCGGGCTCCCTGTTCTGCGGGAAGCCTGCTTCTCCCTCTCCCATTCCCCCTGCTTGTGTTCCCTCTCTCACTGTCTTTCTCTCTGTCAAATAAATAAATAAAATCTTTAAAAATAAATAAATAAATAAAAATAAAAAATTTTAACTTACATATGTGGCTTGAATTATATTTCTATTGAACAGTACTATCCCGGATGTCACAGTGAGATACAATGTGGCCAAAAGAAAGCATAAAGTATGTTGGATTGTAGGGAGAGAGGCAAGTTAGAATTCCATGAAGACTGAGCAAAAGAAAAGCGGATAGCTGCAAAACGAGTCAGGATCGGTTGGCAGAACTGATGGTAAAGAACTACCCCGGGCCCCATTCCAACATAACAGATCATCTTCAAACTCTAGGAAAATAAGTAGACGGTTATTTGGCCACTGGAGTGGACAGGGCATTTGAGGAAAACCAAAGGACCATTATATCTGTACCTCGCTGAAATTAAATTAGTAAAAATCTGAAGTAGATTCTAGGTCATGCTGTGTCCTGTAACCCCTAGAACAACTACTAAGAAAATAACCAAAGAATAGTGGGAAAAAAATCTTTAAAGGGATTAAAATGATACACCAGAAAATAATCACTTAAGGGAAAAGAAAGCAGCAAAGGAGAAACAGAGAACCAAAAAGATATGCCCTTTATAGAGAACAAAGCATAAATGGCAAGTGTAAATTTAACCATATCAGTACACATCTTCTTCCACTTGTGATGGGGTTACATCCTGATAAACCTATCATAAGTTGAAAATAAATTAAGTCGAAAATGCACTGAATACAGCAAACCTACCCAACATCATAGCTTAGCCTAGACTCCCTTAAATGTGCTCAGAACACTTATGTGAGCCTACGGTTGGGCAAAATCATCTAACACAAAGCCTATTTTATAATCAAGTGGTAAATATCTCATGAATACAGCACTTAAAGTGAAAAATAGAATGGTTGTATGGGGGCAGAATGCTTGTCAGTGTTTTGGTAATTTGCCCTCATGATCGTGTGGCTGACTGGGAGCTCATTGCCATGGCCCAGCATCATAAGAGAGTATCACATATTGCTAGCCTAGGAAAAGAGCAAAATTCAAAATCTGAAGTAAGGTTTCTACTGACTGTGTACCACTGCCACACCATCATAAAGTTGAAAAATCGTAAGTCAAACCATCCTAAGTCAAACACCATCTGTAATTAGATATAAATGGATTAGACACCCCAGTTAAAAGAGAAATTGTCAGCTTGGATAAAAAAAATATATGCAACTATATGCTATCTACAGGAGACATATTTTAGATTCAAAGATACAAATGGATTGAAAGTAAAATAATTGAAAAAGATATACTATGCAAATAGTAAACATAAGAAAGCAGAAGTGGCTATAGTAATGAGAAAAAAATGAACATTAGATCAAAAATATTATGAGATAAAGAGGACCATTTTATACTGATAAAGAGGTCAATCCATCAGAATGATATAACATTTATAAACATATGCATCTAAATAGAGCCCCAAAATACATGAAGCAAAAACTGACAAAACTGGAGGAAGAAATAAACAATTCAGCAATAATAGTTGGAGATTTCAGTATCTCACTTTTAGTAGTGGATTAAAAAAAACTAGACAGAACATCAACAAGGAAACAGAAGACTTGAACAACACTATAAACCAAAAAGACCTAACAGACATCTATAGAATACTGCACCCTATGACAGCAAAATACACATTCTTCTCAACTGCACATGGAACATTCTCCAGGACAGATCATATGTTAGGCTATAAAACAAGCCTCAATAAGTGAATAAGGACTGAAATCATACCAAGTATGTTTTCCAACCACTATGGAATGAAATAAGAAATAACAGAAAGAAATATAGGAAATCTATGTATATATGGAAATTAAACCACACTCTCCTAAGTAACCACATATGTGGAAATTAAACAATACACTGGTTAATATGTAGTCTCTAAGACCCTAAGTATGAAAGGGTCAAATAAGAAATCACAAGGAATATGATAAAATACTTTGATATTAATGAAAATGAAAATATACTAGCACACATGGGATGCAGCTAAAGCAACACATAGAGGGAAATTTATGGCTGTAGATAACTATTTTGAAAAAAAAAAAAATCTCAAATCAATAGCCTAAACTGTCATCTTATAACAACAGAAGAAGAGCACATTAAAAATAAACCAAGAAGGAAGGAAATAGTACATTACAACAGAAATTAGTGGAATCAAGAATAGAAAAAGAACTTTCTTTCCATGAAAAGTCTACAAGATTAATAAACTTTTAGTTAGACCGACTGAGACAAAAAAAAACAACAACCTCAAATTACTATAATTAGGAATGAAAGAAGGGATATTACTACCAGCCTTACATAAATCAAAAGAGTTTTAAGGGAATACTAAAAAAAGTAAATGCCAACAAATTATATAACATAGATGAAATGGACAAATTCCTAAAATGACTACTTTAACTGACTCAAGAAGAAATAGAAAATGTGAATGAACTTAAAACAAATAAAGAGATGGAATTAGCAATTTAAATCTTTCCACAAAGAAAAACCCAGGACCAGATGGCCTTACTGGCAAATTCTACTGAACACATAAAGAAGAATTAATGCCAATCCTTATCTAACTCTTCCAAAAAATAACAGAGGAGGGAACACATCTCAACTCATTCTATGAGGCTAGTATTAACCCTGATACCAAAACCAGACAAAGACTACAAGAAAACTACAGACCAGTATCTCTTATGAATATCAGTACAAAAATCCTCAACAAAATACTAGCAAACTAAATTCAGGAACATAAAAGAGGATCATACACCATGACCAAGTGAGCTTTATCCCAGGAATACAAGAGTAGTTTAACATCTGGTAATCAATATAATTATTATATTAATAGAATAAAGAACACATACAAAATTGGATTGGAAGGAGAAATAAACTAGATGTAGAAGAGGAATTTGATAAAATCCAGCATACTTTGATAATAAAAATATTCAACAAACCAGGAATACAAGGGAACTTCCTCAAGTTAATAAAGGGCATTTAGGGAAAACCCACAGCTAACACTATATTTAATGGGGAAAGACAGAAGACGTTTCCTCCAATATTAGGAAAAGGACAGAGATGTCCATTCTTGCCATTTCTGTTCAACATTGTACTGGAGGTTCAAGCCAGAGTAATGAGGCAAGAAAGAAAGACAGCAAAAGGAAGAAAAATGAATGAATGAGTGAATGAATGAATGAAATAAAGAAAGAAAGAGAATAAGAAAGAGAGAAAGGAGGAAGGGAGGGATGGATGGGAAAGGAAAAGAAATAATAGGCATCTAGATTGGAAAAGAAGAAATAAAACCATCTGTATTTATAGATGACATGATCTTGTATACAGAAAACATCAAGGACTAAACAAAACAAAATAAAACAAAACTATTAAAATCAATAAATGAGTTCAGCAGTGCTACCAGGTACAACATCAATATACAAAAACCAGTTGTATTTCTATACTCAAGTAATGAACTATGCAAAAATTAAATTAAGAAAACAATTCCAGGAGCACCTGGGTGGTTCAGTTAGTTAAGCATCTGCCTTCGGCTCAAGTCATGATCTCTGGGTCCTGGGCTCAAGCCCTGGGTCAGGCTCTCTGCTCAGCAGGGAGCCTGCTTCTCCCTCTCTCTCTCCCTCTTCCCCTGCTTGTGCTCTCTCTCTCTCTCTCTCAAATAAATAAATAAAACCTTTTAAAAAAAGAAAACAATTCCATTTACAATAACAAAACTATGATATTAGGAATAAATTTAACAAAAGAAGTGCAAAACTTGTATACTGAAAACTACAAAACAACCATGAAAAAAATTAAAGAAGACCTAAATAAATGTAAAGACATTCCATGTTCATAGATCAGAAGACTTAATATTGTTAAGCTGGCAATATTCCCCCAAACGATCTACAGATTTAATGCAATCCTTATCAAAATCCCAGCTGAGTTCTTTGTAGAAATGGACAAGCTGCTTGTGAAATTGAAATGGAATTACAAGGAATTCCCAATAGCCAAAACAATCTGGAAGACGACAAAGTAAGAAGACTCACACTTCACAGTTTTGTAATTTACTACAAAGCAAGAGTAATCATAACAGCATGGTACTGGCATAATGATAAACATACAGATCAATGGAATAGAATTGAGAGTCCGGAAATAAACCCATACATTTATGGTCTATTCACTTTGACAAAGGTGCCAAGACCATTCAATGGGGAAAGAACACTACTGTTTTCAACAAATGGAGCTGGGACAACTGAGTATCCACAAGCAAAAGAATAAAGTTGCACCCCTACCTCACATTAAATGTATAAAATTAACTCAAAATTGATTATAGACCTGTGTATAAGAGCTAAATCTATAAAAATTCATAGAAGAAACCACAGGTGTAAATCTTCACGAATCTGAATTAGACGATGGTTTCTTAGATATGCCATATACACAAAAACAGATAAATTGGACTTCATCAAAATCATAAACATTTATGTCTTAAAGAACATTATTAGGAAAGTGAAAAGTCACCCCACCGTATGGAAGAAAATACTTGCAAATCACATATCTGATAAAGGTCTAGTATTTAACATATATAAATAATGCTTACAATTCAACAATGAAGTGACAAATAACCTGATTAAAAATTTAGGAAAGAATCTCAATAGACCTTTCAGCGAAGAAGATATACATCTCTAGCCAATAAGCACATGAAAATTACTCAACGTCATTTGTCATTAGAGAAACACAAACTGAAACTGCAATGAGATAGCACTTCAAATCAGCTAGGATGGCTATAATAAAAGAAAGAAAGATAATAGCGATTGCTGGTGAAGATGTGTAGAAATTGGAACCCTCATATATTGCTGGTGGGAAAAGTAAAACGGTTCAGCTGCTTTGGGAAATGGTTTGGCAATTCCTCAAAAGGTTAAACCTAGAGTTACCATATGACCCACAATTCCATTCTTAGGTATATTTCCAAGAGAAATGAAAACATATACCCACACGAAGAGTTGTGCATGAATGATTTTAGCAGCACTATGAATAATAACCAAGAAATGGAAACAACTCAAATGTGCATCAGCTGATAATGGATAAACAAAATGTGGTCTATCCATACGATGGAATGTTATTCAGCCACAAAAAGGAATGAAATACTCATACATGCTACCACATGGATGGCCCTCGAAAACATTATGTTAAGTGAAAGAGGCTAGACACAAGAAGCCATATATTGTAGGATTTCATTTATATGAAATGTTCAGAATAGGCAAATCCAGAGAGAGAGAAAGTAAATTAGCAGTCGCCAGGGGCAGGGGAATGGGGAATGGGAAGTGGCAGCTATCTGGTATAGAGTTTCTTTTGGAATGCTAAAACTCTTCTAATATTGACTTTGGTGATGGATGCACAACTCCATGAATATACTAAAAAACACTGTACACTTTAAATGGGTAAGTTGGTGAATGTGTTCTATGTGAATTCTATCTCAACAAAGCTGTTTTTTAAAAAAGTAATGAGGGGGGATTTACCACTAACCAGTGGGAATAAAGATTTGGAGTTGAAATTAAATTGATTTAAAAATATGGGGCGCCTGGGTGGCTCGGTCATTAAGCGTCTGCCTTCGGCTCAGGTCATGATCCCAGGGTCCTGGGCTTGAGTCCCGCATCGGGCTCCCTGCTCGGTGGGAAGCCTGCTTCTCCCTCTCCCACTCCCCCTGCTTGTGTTCCCTCTCTCACTGCTTCTCTCTCTGTCAAATAAATAAATAAAATCTTTTTAAAAAATAAATAAATAAATAAGTTGATTTAAACATAAAAGATGCTCCAGACAATGGGATATTATTCAGCATTAGAAAAAAAAAAATGAGCTGCAAAACCATGAAAAGGCATGGAGGAACCTTGAAATGAACAGTACTTAGTGAAAGAAGCCAATCTAAAAAGGCTTCATACCGTATGATTCCAACTATATGACATCCGGGAAAAGGCAAAAACAAAAGACAGTAAAAAGATCAGTGGTTGCTAGAGGTTAGAGGGGAGGGAGGGATGAATAGGCAGAACACAGGATTTTTAGGGCAGTGAAACTCGTCTGTATGATATTATAATGCCTCACTATACATTTGTCAAACTGATAAAATTTACAATACTAAGAGTGATCCCTAATGTAAACCATGGACTTTGGGTGATAATGATGTGTCAATGTAGGTTCACAATGTAGGTACATTTAACAAATGTATCACTCTGGTGCTGGATGCTGATACTAGGGGAGGCAGGAGGAGGGGGGATGTGGGGGCAGGAGGTCCATGGGAACTCGGTACTTTCTGCTCAGTTTTGCTGTGAACCTAAAAGTGCTCTAAAAAGAGTCTATCATTTAAAAAGAGAAAGCAAGAAAATAATAATAATAAATGTACTTTTTCTTATACTTCTGATTTTGTGGGTGAAGATTCATGTTCTCTGTACTCTCAATGGCTCCTCATTATCCCAAGCAGAAACTCCATTCCCCTTTAGCTTGATTTAAGAGAAGAACGAAACACCTACTCCATGTAAGAAATTGTTTAGTAGAGATGAGGGGAGGAGAATGGTAGCCTCACACACTAAAACTGATGCTTGGTTTAAGAGAATGGCAAGTAAATCATAGCTGAGATATATTGTATTCTTCTGCATTTTTTTTTATTTCCTTAAGTCATCTCTACACCCAACATGGGGCTTGAACTCACGACCCCTAAGTCAAGAGTCACATGCTCTACCAACTGAGCCAGCCAGATGCCCCTGTATTTTTCAAATCTGAAATTTGTGACTTATCTGTATTGTGCTAGCTTGACTGGGTCAATGATTATATTAAGCAAAAAACTGCAGAGGACACGTACCTAGAAAAAAAAAAATTTTCCAAATGGTCTGATTCACTTCCCATCTTCCTTTTACTTCCCCAAACTCCCTTTGCTTCCTCCTCTTTCCTTCCATCAAAAGAATTAGAGTGATAACCCAATCCCAGGGATCAGAAAGGTGGCTGCCAATCATTATAAAGGGGGAAGAGACTCTGAGTGGGCAAGATGGATAAGAACAGACAAGGAAATTTAGGTATTTAATAAAAGGATATTATCTCAAACAAGGGGGTATCATTAATTATCCCAAAGATATATAATAGATATCTGCTCATTTTTATGTCAACCTAAATTTAATCATCATTTAACAGTGGTACACAGTAAAAGCAATTTAGCATTATACTGCACCACACACACTCGAAAACAAAGGAGCCATAAACACAGTTTGAGTCCTCCCTCCCCTCCCAAGGATTTCAGCACTAAACCCGAGCAAAAGAAGATAAATGCTCAAAATCCCCATCGGGAATCTAGATATATCACATTGCCCTTTATTCATGAGTCTTCTATGAAGCCCACTGTGAGCAGCTAGCAAACTTGTGTGTTCAACTTGTCCTGCCTGGCTGGGAATCAAGTCACCTGAACATCTGGCGGAACATGATTTTCAGTAGCAGAGTTGGGCCAATGGAAGCAGAGGCCTACAGCCACTCAGGCCAAACAAACCTGCTCAAGGCCACACCAAACTGTGAGTGCAAAGACTAGTAGGAGCGTCACGTCTTTAGGATGAACGTGGAGTACCCCGATGAGCAGCCTCACCTCAAACAGCCACCCTAACATTAGGCAAAGCATCCAGAAATTCTGCTGCAACCCAACTGGTTTAGCTTCTTGACACGGCTTGTTGATAATTGTGCTACCCGCCCCAGGCATAGGGTTTTTGCCACAGGAGCTCGGTAAGTATTTATCGGTGCTGGTACGGCTAATGAGAGGACCACAGAGATGAACGGCCCCATGTTGAGGGAAGACCTAGAAAGAAAAGGCCCCTTGGTCTTACAGCATAGAAGACAGATCATGTTACATGTCAGACTTGATGGTGCTACTGTGTACCAGGCATTATTGCCAATTTTCATAGTGGTTCTCAGAGGTTGGCTTTTTTAAAAAGATTTTATTATTTATTTATTTTAGAGAGAGAGAGCGAGAGCGTGAGTGGTGGGGGGAGGGGGCAGAGGGAGAGGGAGGGAGAGAGTCTCAAGCAGATTCTGTTCACAACCCCGAGATCATGACCTGAGCCGAAATCAAGAGCCGGAGGCTTAACCCACTGAGCCACCCAGGCGTCCCCCCCAGAGTTTGGCATTTGTATCCCCATTCTACAGATAAAGCAGCGAAGTTTCAGGGAGAAGATGATGCACTATGGCCAGGGTCACTAAGATAGGGAATGGCTGAGCAGAGATTTACATCTGAACCCCCGAAGCCCGTGTTCTTTCTACTACACAACCTTTTCTTACTCTGCTCCTTGCAACACCAAGCTGACCCATTCCTGTGCAGGGTATTGACTCTGCTTTCCATCTCAAGAGCTTAGCTCTTAAAAATCTCTTATGGTGCTATTAAAAATGGATGTTCATTGTAATTTATTATTCCTCATATCTCGAAGACTCTTTGGTCAATGATAACCAGAACCAAGACAATTCTGAATGGGGCTTTTCACAGCAGAGCAGTTTGAGTTATGCATTAATTTTGTTTCAATCAATGGATTACAGATTCAGAAGAAATGGTAGGGGAGGAAACAGACTTTAAAAACTTGATAAACACAGATGTGTGAGGGAAATGTTTCCACCAGTGTGTCTTCTTCCACCCTCTGTGATCTGGAGCTTGTTAACATCCTTTTCATACTGGAAGGAGATGTAACATGTCTTCTATACCTTCTTTCTGTCAAGTTTGATTATGCCAATTTATCACAATTATTGCTTTATTTTTAATCAGAGTAAGGACACTAATTGAGTGTATTCTTTTGTCTAGAGTACTTTATGTCTAGGAAACTTGTGAAGAGACTGTTCAAAGGTGATTTGAAGTGTTCATAATTGTAAAAAAAAAATCTACTAGAAGGTTGCTACAGTGAAGAAGCCCATTCATTTTACATGAAGAATTTAAGGCGAATGGGACATTGGAGTAAATCAGAAACAGTTATCACAGAACTCCTTCCATGTTTGGAAAGAGATCATTGCAGGGTTTTAATGTAGAATAAGAAAACCACAGCACTTGGTATTTTTCACTATTCTTTGGATTTCTGATCTGAAAGGGGGGAAATGGAGGCACCATGTATTTTTTTAAGTATATTTCCAACCTAAGCTCTTCAAGAATGGATTTTTTTTTTTTTTTTTTAAGAAAAGGTAAAAAATGGAATAGCCCTTGATCCTGGGGGAAGTCTGAGCTCCAAGCAGATTTAGAAAAATCTAATTAGGATTAACACAACTATGAGGAAGAGCAGAGAAGAAAAAGCTAAGCCCATTGGAAGTTTCCATGCTATTCTCAAGGCCACGTGGAGGAAACGTGAAGAATTAGAACTGAGCGAGCAGGCAGGGATGTGAGCCCCTTAGCAACTTCCTAGCTCTCCCTCCTGCCACACTTCCACCAAGTCAGCTGGCGCCCCCCTGCAGCGGGAGCCAGGCTCTGTCTACACAGTCTGAGACCGGGTCTGGTCCCGGGCAAGAGATGAGCCTCGGGAGCCCCGGCAGTGGAGAGAGCCGCTGAAGCAGCCTTGTGGCTGACACCCACTTTCAACTCTCCCTGCCTCCGTTCTTTAACCTGGAAAATGGCCCTAACTGAGAATTCCTTCCTAATCCAGATTGTCGTATGCATCAAATGTGTCCGTTCATGTAAAGAGCTTAGAACTGTGTGTGGCACACGGCAAGTGCTCCGTGACCACACTCATGGTCACGATCTTCTTCACTGCACAGATTAACTCACTTCTCCCAGGCCACTTCCTGGGGCCGCACAAGGCGGAGACCCCGCATCCCTATTCTGATTCCTGGGCTGATGTTATTTTGCACAGCGGGCAATTGCAGAAGCATGAAAAAGTCCCACGTACATTTAAATATATCCCCTCTATCTGCGCCACGGGGACTAAGATCTCCGCCCTTGATAACCTTTTTGAAGTGTTTTCTGACGATATATAATTTTGCTAAGTGAAGTGAGTTTACTTCTCAGGAGAGGGAACACATTAGAGAATCAGCAGAAGCAGAAATGTGCTTCCCAGGACGACAGAACCATGATTAAACATCATTTTCAACCAACTACAGGGCCTAAATGAACAAGACACCGAGCAAGGTACCATTGTGAAGGAGAGGGACAAAGGACGGGCTTAGAACAGACGCTGGTGTGGGCGGCCAGAAAAAAAGTACAAAAAGTCTTTCTAAAGAGTTTAGAGGGAGTCCTTCACAAATAACCATGCTCTTGGGTTTCATCCCATGAACCTGAACCTCAAACTTGGATCTGATTATTCATAATTTTCTAGAAGCATAAGAAAAACGCACACCCAGATCTCAGAAATATGTATATGTTTGATGAGTTGATTTCCATGCTGAATAAAAGTCCCCTTGAGCTCGAGTTTATGAGATTTCACGATAAAAATAATTCAGAGTGTGGGCTTGAGTTAGAAAAAGAGGAGTTCATCTATTAACTACATAAGAATACCAAGAATGACTTTCAAAAATCATACATATAATTTTTTTCTTTAAAAAAAAGACGGCACATTAACTTCAAGCAGTTCTTGGGCTGCATATTTTATGAGGTTTATTTGTACTGCATATCTTTGATGGGCTCTAGTTGTGGCTGAAAGTACAAACATACTGATTACAATCACTCTTTCCTACATTTAGGAACAAAATTAATTATCTGCAAAAAGCAGCAAGGCTTAGATAGATTCTCAGTCAGTAAATGATAATAGACAGCGCCCAAATATAATGACTCCGTTTCCTACTTTATCTGTTTCAGGCATTCTGAGTGGAATGAAAAAAGGAAAAATTAATTCGCTTTCTGAATATTCTTCCAAAAGGATTTGAACTGGGTTATACACTTCCCAAAGGGACTTTTTTTTTTGTCTTCTAGCTTCCAGAATTTGCTTTTATTTGTTTCTGTTTTACTTTATATAGTAATTTATTTGAATGATATGGTTAATATTTATACAAGTATTGTTTTACTAGCTATTTTATAATGTGCTTATACATTGCTGTATTTGAAATGCTTTATATATTAATTCCACAGTGTTTTAGTTTATGAAATCTTTTTTTTTTTTACAATGTTATTGAGGCGTATTTCTGGATTCGTACAATTCTCCCATGTCAAGTGTACGATTTAATGATTTTTATTAAATTGACTTAAGTTGTGCCACCATCACCACAGACCAGTTTTAGAACATTCCATCGCCCCAATAAGATCCTTCATGCCCCTTCCAGCATTGCTTTGGAGAAGTCTGATGAATTCTGAGCCCCAGTCCCCAAAGGGACATTTTAAAAGGACATTAAGAAGTCTGTACTTTCACCAAAACAGAGGTTATTTGTCTTCCCCTATTAGCATTCCCCCCCACACAAGGAGAGGAATGGTGAACTGTGAGCCCCAGTCCATGCCCAGTATCAGCACTCAGAAAATTGTGCCAGCTGTGGGTCATGCAGTTTTGTAGTTTATCTTCCAAAAGCGGCAATGTGCTAGAAGAAATCTGCCCCAAAGTCCCTCGTCTTTGCCCTTTTTGTGATGCACTTGATCACAGCAAAATTATAACCGCCCCCACCCGAGGAAATTGCTGTACTGTAGAGTAACTTCATTTCAACGTGCTTCTGTGGTGTTCAAAATAGGTTTTCATTTTTCCGGGTTGGGGCGGGGAGACTGCCTGCTCCGAAACAGTCCCAGTAGAAAGCACTTGTCGCCGGAGACCTGAGCAGGGTAGCAGAGTGCCCAGGCGCCAGGGGGGCAAGAGAGTCAAGGTCACCGGTGGTGCTACTGTGCCTGGTGTCGCGCTCCCCCTGCCGAGAGGAACCTTATTCCAGGTGCGGGGAGGGGAATCACGCTGTGTACACGACTCCAGGTTTCCTGGGGATGCTTCAGCGTGCGATGGAGAGAGCAAGCATCTGGGGGCTTGCCTGCCCTCCCCAGGGTCAAGGCTGCTCTCACTGTGCTCCCATGCCCTGGCCACTCAACACAGAAAAGGCATTTTGGACTCCCCTCACGGCCAATGCCGGGGGCACAGAGATTCTTGGAAGATCAGGTCATGGGGTGATCTTTGTGGACTTTTGCCCAAGTTTGGGGGATCCTGTGTTGTTGGCCAATTTTCCATGGGTCTCCTGGGTTTCTGCCTGTCGTAGACACATAGGCACTTTCTCCCCAGGCTCTTTTTCCAGTACCCTTGAAGAGTGGACAGTCTTGAAAGACAGAGATACACAGTGCCTACCTTCAGAGAGAAGAGCCTGCAGGCTCACTACCTGTTATCAAAGATTTGAGTTCCAGAAGCTCAAGGCTCTGCTCCTGTAATGTGGCTCACTGGGGGTGCGGGAGCCATCTGGTCCCCTTTGCCTTACCCCATGGGAATCGGGGCTCAGGGGTCTGGCACAGATGCGGATGCTCCGGCTACCACTGCTGTGAGAAATACACTGTCCCTCATCTCTGAGCCAGAGAGTCTCGTGTCTTTAACCAGCATCCATGAAACTCTGTGGCCAACGAACGTGTTAGCTTGTAATTAGGGTACAGATCTCTGATCTTTCACAGTTCCTGAGGACATGGTCTTGCGACATCAGTCCACAGACCACAGAAAGAAAAAACTTCTTTCTAAAGATTCAGAACATAGAGAAAACTGGTAATCACACTGCCACTTTTTGCCAAGGTAAAGGTGAGTAATTCTAGATTCATGAAGGGCCCGCCTAATTTCCTAATATGAGCCATAATATATATAATTTCAGGATGAAGCATGTATAAAAGCTTCCCCTGTGTGACCACTGTTTGAAACGTGCCCCGAAATTAACATTTAGTGCCTAAAAGTGGTGCCAATTTTTTCCTTTGTATGTTTCTCTTCAATAAGTAGGTAATCTATGTTTAAAAACTATGTATTTCCCACCATGGGACCCACTAAAGCTATTTTTATTGTGAGTGAAGAAAGAAGGGCAGCCTATAAACATTTTTGTCTTTCCAGAAATGGACCTCATGCAAATAAAGCTGCTTACCACGGTTCTAGATGCTGACCAGCGGACACTAATTAGGTAGTGAGTCATTTACTTGTTTTTATCACTTTGAAACCACTTTGTACTGAAAACAGCTTGTATGAATTCAGACAAGGTATCTCTATCGGAGACTAAAAAATGAAAGTCCAAAGTGATAGCACGAGGAGAGAAATTCTGACATTCTAACCTCAGCCTTCAAAGCAGAGATGAAGGGAGGGCTCATCTTGGAAATTCTGATGAGTTACAGTCATTCACACAGACAGCAAAATATAAGAATTTGATAGAGTGAATTATTGTTGAGGATCAACAGAGAATCTTCCCCAGAGCTTCCTAGCACACATTTAATAAATACTGACTTTGCTGCAGGTATCTTCAGAAATTCTAGCAAAGGAAATGGATGTACTTGGATACCGGAGTAGGTTAGGTTCTCAGTACACAATGTTCCTGCTGAGGAAACTCCATAATGGAGAACCGGATGTACCATGAAGGGGCAGAATCAAAGGCAAATGCATTAAAAACCATCTGTTGGTCTAATGGGCAGATTCCAAACATTGCCATGGAAAAATAAGCATTCCTCACCACTGGCACTGCTCACGGAGATTCTAGGCAAAGTCGTTTCAATGCGTGACTGGCTCTTTCATCACCTGCACAAACAGTCCTCCTTCCCCAAGAAACTTTTCTGTGCCTTTAAGTGTTATGAAGACTAAAAATCTCATGCCTTTTGCTCCTTCATTGAGAAAAACTATAGCAAGAGTCTCCAAGGAGGGAGAATGAATGCAAACCCTGATTGTGCAGCTGGAAAAACAGCGGAGAATAAGACAGGATATTAAACAAGATGGTAAAAACCGAGTTAGCCTCCGTTCAGGGAATGGAGATTCTGGTGAAGACAGAGGTGAAGTATTTGAGAGAGCCATAGAGTGACGGTTAGAAGCATGAGCTTTGGAGTCCGACAGGTCTGGCTTTAGGTGTTAGCTTGGCTACCTGCTAGCAAAGTGACCCCTGAGCACAGCAACAGGGTCACGGTCATCTCTCTACCACTCCTTGTGGCTCCTGGTGTCTATCGTGGTACCTCTGCAGTTGAGCACTCATTAATGTTCCCTGAAATGAGTCCTATTTTAGATCATGCTAAAATAAATATCACAGCGAGGAAAGACCGGGAGAAGGAGCGGTGGTAGGAAAGGTTGCAATTTTGCCCAACGTTCAGTGAAGCATATAGCAAGCCAAAGTAATGAACTTGTGGGAGAAGAGGAACTAATGCCAAGAAACTCTGAGATGAATCAATAAAGAAAGTACATGAGTACAAATGGAAAACTGACAGGGCAAACAGCCGCGTGAGGATATGTGAGCAACGACTGTGGGGGGTACAGGAAGTAAATGAAATCAGAGAGACTTTTGGGAAACTTTCTGGGAGAGCAGTGAGCATCCAAACTGTTATTAATCATTTAATCAATGGGTAGGAAACGCACAACGGTTATGCCTCTAATCCGTACACTGGTATGTGGTGATGACAATCAAAATGGTTTCCAAATAAAAACCATTGCATTTTTAAAAGAAGGCTGTCACATTTGACAACGGGGTTGTGGTGCGACAAGTGTTGAAAATACACGTACTGATGACTGTACATATTTGTATTTGCTTCAAGGTGTAAGACGCGGAATTCAATAATGTGCTGATAAATTTAACAGTGATGCTCTCACCCAAATCCTATTAAAAACCTGCTCAGTACTCACTTGGGGCCATGATATTTAACCTAGTTCACAAATGTAGATAAAGAGTCAAGATGGATCTATTTACAGTCCCATCATTTAAACCTTCTTGGACATCTCAGCACAAATTTTCTCTCCTTCCCTTTCTTTCCTCCCTCTTCTTTCTCAATCTCGCTCGGTCTCTGTGCTTCTCTGTCTCTCTCACACACACGCGTGCACACACACACACACACACACATTTTCACACAATATTTTAGTCACCTCTTTGGACAAACATGACATGAAATGTCCTGGCACTTAAAAAATAAGTTTAAGGGGCGCCTCGGTGGCTCAGTTGGTTAAGTGGCTGCCGTCGGCTCAGGTCATGATCCCAGGGTCCTGGGATCGAGCCCCACATCGGGCTCCCTGCTCAGCAGGGAGCCTGCTTCTCTCTCTCCCTCTGCCTGCCTCTCTGCCTACTTGTGCTCTTTCTCTCTCTGTCAAAAAACTAAATAAAATCTAAAAAAAAAAAAATAAGTTTAAGAAGAACTCATTGTTCATTTGGCACTTAGAAAAATGTAGTAGAAAACAAGCGAGCACCTGCCATGTGCCTTGAACTCTCCCAGGTACTTTGCACCTATCATTTCAATTCATTTCCATATATCAACCCCATTTTATAGATGAGAAATCAGAGATCCTAGCATTGCCATTAACTGTCATTCACTCCCAATCTCTGGGCCTTACCATATCTTCAAAACAAGGTGGCTGGATTTGCTCCCAAAGGAGTATCAGGATCAATTGAGGGCACTTTTAAACTGACAAATTCTATGACTAATTCTCCAGCTTCTCCACAGACCTGTGGTATCAGAAGCCCCAGGGGTAGACTTCAGGAGTCTGTTTAACATGTTCCACAGGGGATAGCGATGATGAGCCAAGTTTGGGAACCAGATGTTTACCACCTCCAGGAGAGCTGCCAGTGAGGAACACCCCCAACATTCACTCGCATGCCTCCACTGGGTAGGTGGAAGAAGTGAAAACTATCTTAGGGAAAATGAAAGTACTAACAGGCTGTACTTACAAAAATTTAATAGTGCCTGGTTCACTTAGAAGACCAAAATATCCTTCATAATCTGGGGAAGATAGAAGCCACCAAAGCAAGGAGCAAAGTCCCAGTATGGCAGGACTTATGGCACGGCGTATAGCTGGCTAAAAAGGTGGTCTCATCAGAACTCAGAAAGAGCATATTTTCAAAGAGGTCTCTCACCACAACTTAACCTCAAACAGGACGGACTGGCAGGATTTTACGTTTTATCACAACAGGAAGGTGAGGGTGCTACAGCAGAACCTCATTAATGCTTTAGTTTTAAATCAGCTTTCGCTCTGGGGCATTCTGCGGGGTTGTTAACATGAATAGACTTCTGCAGTCTCCCCAACCCTCACTTCCCCTCACCCCCACCCCGTAAATGGCCCAGCCCCTTTCTGGCCTGTACAGAGTATGGGCTGCATCACACCTGGCCAATGATTCCCCCACCCCCACCATTTGGGATATATTACTTAGAGTTGGTTGTCATAAAACAGTAACAAGGCAGAGTTTACATATGCTTTCTGTTCTAGTTCAGGCATTCCCTGGGGAAGGCAGACTTCACGCTCTCATAACCAGCTGGGAGCTGGGAGCAATCAGGCCCTTAATGGCCAAAACAGAAAGGGACTGCATCACTGAGCACCTCTTGACAGCCAAGGCCTTTCTTCCTGAATGATAATGACATGAAATGTACGCCCTCTTGCACGAGCGTGCATGTGGGCACATGCGCACATGCGTGCACGCACACGCACACACACGCATGTATGCACCTAAAATACAGCAGGTCTGGCACCCTGAAATAGCTATCCAATTTAAGTTCATGATGTCTTTGCAAAATCCTAATGGAGCTTTTAGAATGAAAGTCTGGAGTCTAATGGGAGACAGACCGGCATGGTAGTAAGAGAAGCGCCAGATTGAAGCAGAAGACCTTGGATTCTAGTCCTTTGGGCTCTTCCATTAATTATATAACTTCGGGCAAGCCTCCCTGAACTGTATTTCTTCATTTGTAGATCAATGGGATTGGACTGGCTAATCTCTCATGGCCCTTCCAACGTTCACATTATGGTGAAATGTCCACTACAGTGAAATTTATTCAGCTACACATCTGTCTGTCAACTAGACTGACCTTTGTAAGACACAAGAACTATGTCTTGGGTAACTATGAATACCCAGCACCTGGCAAAGTGCCATGAACAAAGCAGATGCTTAATGAATGTTTACTAAATAAGCCTTCACACCTAGAGCCCCATCAAAACAGTGCCCTTAACCCCTTACCAGTTCCCCACCCTATTTTTTGTGTTTAGAAGCACTAGAGGAGATCCCGTTTTCAAGATTCATTATGTTGCCATGAAGCGACCAATATCAGAGGCAACATTTAAACATTCCCATACCCTGTCTTTAATATTGTCTCCTCATTTTTCTTCTTATTAAAGACACCTCCACACCCCTGGCACCCTTGCTTTGTGTCTGACACATAGTGGGCCCTCAAACACTATCAGGTGGGGCAACTTACAAACACACCGACTTCTCATTTTTCTAGTTCCGTGAGATTTACTTTTGTAGAAGTCCCCAGAATCTGGCCTCAAATTATAAAGCAGTCAAGGGAATAATTAGCCACTGAAGAACACTATCGTTGGATAGGACATTTCTGTTCATTTTACTATAAAATATTTTCTCAGTAAATGTGTTTTAAATAGCTAACACTGTGAATGGGGCAATTAGTGCAGCTGCCACTTGCACCATTTCTATCCTCCTTCCTAGTTTAACTCACCGAAGAAACCAATTACCCCCATCGCTTTGTATTTCCCGAGTTTAAAGCCAGACTAAATGGTCCAATCTGCCCTCCACATTCTGGGTAAGCAATGGCTCCGAGTACACAGCAATTGCACTGTGTAAACGCTAAGAGTCTGTGTCAACCAAGCCAGCCCAGCCTGGGTCTGAATCCCAGATCCCCCACCTCCATTTAACAGCTTTGAGACCTTGCACAAGGTATTGAACCTCTTTAAGCTGCATTTCCCCCTGTGTAAAATGGGGACATTATTAGGACCTATCTTATGGACTGCTGTGAAATCATATGTGAACTGGCCAGCAGAGCACCTGGAATGTGGCTGGAGTTCAAGAAGGGTAGTGTAGTATATGATTTTGCCACCTCTGTCTACAAAGCTGGCGGCATTCAGGGATCAGTCACGACCACCCTCGTGGGATCTGCTGGTAGCTCTGGGCCGTGGGTTCTGCTCTGCACTGGAAAGTGGGTGCCTCCTGTGGTTCTGAATGTGCACACTCTAGCTCGGCAGGTGCAGTGTGGCTGAAACCAAGCCAACTGCTGCCCCATTAACAGAACTGTCCTGCCCCCATCACAAAGCCCATCAGGGGTACACTGGTATAACCAAGGCTGCAAAAACAACCGCCGGAGCACGCGGATGCTTTGCCTCACCTATGTTCTTGTGTAGGTTGAGTTAGTGGGTTCTGGCTGGGCCTCCTGTGTTTAAAGGCACTACCCAAAAGGGTAATGTGATATACGTGATTAAGAGCATGAGCGTGAAATCACAATCAGAAAAACTGGTGATAACATAATTAAAGGGAAACCTGATCCATTTCTGGATCATGGCTCTTCCGCTAACTAAAGCTGGGTGCCCTGAGGTGAGTTAGAGTTTCACTGAGCTTCAGTTTCCTCATTTATGAAATGGAGATAATTACACCCACCTCACAGTGTTGTCATGAGGTTTACAATGACTAACAACAATGGGAATGATAGCTAATATTTACTGAAGACTTACCATGGACCACACACATGCCTAATGCTTTAACACATGTTACTCCCTATGAAGAAAATAATCTTTTTAGCCTTATTTCATGAATCAGCAATATGAGGCTCATAAAGATAAGATGATTCACCCAAGGTCTCACAGCAGGTAAGTAGGTGGAGCTAAAATTCAAGCCAGGCATTATGACTCCATAGCCTGTGGTCTTTTTTTTTTTTTTTTTGAAGATTTATTTATTTATCTTAAAGAGAGGGGAGGAGACAGAGAGAGAGAGCTTGCACAAGCAGGGCGAGGGGCAGAGGGAGAGAATCTCAAGCAGACCCCCTGCTGAGATCAGATTCCCAATGCAGGACTTGATCTCATGACCCATGAGATCATGACTCGAGCCGAAATCAAGAGTCAGACCCTTAACCGACTGAGCCACCCAGGCACCCCATCCATAGTCTGTGGTCTTAATGTGCTGCCTAGCTCCATGAGATCATTCAGTCTCTCTACCATCCCTGCCTACCCCCTGATCTTACCCTCACTTCTCTCTCTCAGCACCTGATGCTGGCCAGACTGCCCCACCCCAACAGGACCCAATTCCTTAGAAAACTGCAGACTGGTACTCACCGTGGTGGCCAGCTTTCCTCCGTTCTTCTGGACATATTGGATGGAGTCGTGAATCGTCGAAAAGAGACCAAGCAGGACATTCTCCATGTCATAGATCCTGTACATGCCATTCACCAGTTCTTCCAGAGACAGAATGTATTCTCTCCAGTACTTGTCAATCTCCACCACACCTGCCATACAGCCTTGCATGACCACGTTGCAGTAGCCACCACAAGGCTTGACCATCATCAGTCCCTGGCAGTAGGAGCAGTACCACATTCTGGTGAGCATTCGGCCACAGTCTTTACTGAACTTCAGGTGATCGGTTGTGTTGATCACCTCAATTCCGAGATTCAGGGCCTGGAGGAAGATCCTAGTGACTTGCAGTGACTTGGAAACCTGGGTCATGATAAGCTTGGGGAAATTCCCAAATACTTTCAGGTCACGCCTTGCCCCTCGGAGGCACTCATTGATGTCTAAGGCCGACTCAGGCAGGCCGGGGTTCATGAGCTGGGTGTAGATGACCGGAAACAGGCTGTCAAACAATTCATTGACCATGTCATCCACGTTGATGTCAGAGCCCAGGATGTAGAGAGACACGTCGGTGAAAAATTCACCCACAAACTCAAAAGCTTGTGGGGTTAGGCTTGGATAGTTGTTCTTGAACATGGCATTGGTGTAGTTCTTGGCATGACGAACAACAATTTCAAAGGCCTCTGCAAAATAAGAGACACAGAAATGCCCAGAGATTAAAGCTTGAAAACCCAGGGTGCAACTGAATTTGAGATTTCTCTATTGCTGTGGTGATTAAAGTCCCATTTGCCTTAAATAATTGACTCATATTCATTTCCAGCATTGCCTGACTACTCCTACGGTTGTTTGCTCCGATAAATCAATTTTCCTTTCTGAACATGAAGTCCAAATCCTGATGTGCACATAAATTCTTAAACACACAAATTGTATTTCAAATGACAAAAGCCAGGATTCGGTTAATATTTCGGCCTCTCATGAGAATATTGATTAAAAATTGGATAAATGAGAAGTTATTTCTCTCTCTCTCATTGATTTATTCAGTTAAAAAGAAAATGTATTTCAAGACATTTCATTTTTAGACAGAGATAAATATTTGGCAACAAACCATATACCACCATATAAACTCACATAACAGTTTAAGCCCGTTCAGCCCCTGAGGAGAGGCAAGTTCTTAGCCGAGAATAAAAACTATCACGAATTTAATCATTTTTGGTAGATTTTCTCAAGATAACTTTAAAGGGAGCTCTCTGACAGATTGTCAGACCTGAAAATGGAATGCATCCCCCAAATGGGTATCTGAATGGGAAAAAAAAACAATCCATGCACTTATCTATACATTTGATATTGCAAATAACACCTCTGGTATTTGCAAGCTGAACATCTGGAAGGATGACTGCTAAGCTTCCTTGGTAAAGTTTGGCTTCCGCATGGCTTGGAAACCTCATCTATTCTACAGAGACTATGAATTCAAGATTACATCTGCTGCCCCTACCCCATGGCATAAGGCCCAGTTAGTGTCACTGGTTTGAGAAAGAAAGTAGTAATGTCATTATCTCATTTTCTCCAAACTGCAACACTCCAGACACAAATTATCCCAAATAATCAGAGTTCCACATTTATATGAGGGAAAGGAAAACAACCATAATGATAGGTTTTTCAAGAAATAAGACAGTTGCCCAACAAACAAAAATAACCAAGTATCCTGAGACATTTAAAATGAACTTAGTACTTTCGTTTCCTTCCAAAGTGCAAAGGTCCATGACAGATGTAATCTAAATGATGCCAATTCATGAGCCTTGAAAAATCAAATTATTACTACTTTAAGACTACTAAAGAGACTGTACTCCACCAGCTCCTTGGGATCACTTAGTCCAATATCGAGCTCTAGTTTGTGCCACCACCATCTGCCCCAGATCCCTCACATGGTGGAACACGCTTGCTAGATTCTTCCCTTGGGCTTATGGCATGCCCAGCAATGGTGAGCAGATGCTGGTGTAATTCTACTGGGCTTCCAAGCCCACTCAAAAAAGTTAATCTTCATGTCCATCAACTGCGATATGCTCATTTGTTTGTTTTGTCCTATTTTGTTTAGAACATAAGGCAATTCCTGGAGAAGTTATCTATTTTATGGCAATTTCTTCCTAACCCCTCATGCTACTCTAGTCTCAATCCTTGCATCTAAAGGTTGAATGAGGCCATGAGGCCAAGAGATCATCCAGCCCAATACAAAGGATCAGTCAATGAATTCTTTAAAATCATCAGAAATTTGGAGATTTGAAACTATTCATTCATTTTAATTTCCGCTACCAATCATGTATTATATACTAGGCTCTGTGCTAAGTGCTAGGGGTATAGAAGTGCTGGGTAGATGGAAATAAATGATAGACCATCCCATCTTAAAATTACTCACGAGCTATATGGTTTGGTGTTTACAAAGCATTTCCAAGAATATTACGATATCTACATTTTACAACAATTTTCTGAATTTGATATTGTGATCCCCATTTTATGGTGGATGGAATTGATGCTCAGCACAGTTTAAGCACTTTCACAGGGTCACATAACTGCAAAGTAGAAGTAGTCAGCTTCAAACTAGTGTCTCCCAGCAATGGTTACACTCTAGCTGCCCTCAGCCCTAGAGCCAACACACATATCCTCAAAAATCTTTGTAGAAAGTCAAGTTCTTTTAAAAGTTCATTATTTTCCCATTGGCTTCGCCTCTCCAGATAGAAATGTATTTGAAGAAATTACAGCCCAAAGACCGACAAAGCAGAGTCGTACTTTCACCTTTGCCTTGGGGCAGCATGAGGTAAGGGAAGGAGGACTGCTACCCTAAAATGAATTCTCTACAAGGCAAATTTCATCTCTAGCCCACAGTGCATGTGTTCTCTAACGTGCAAGATGTATGACAGTGAAATTCCATAGACTGTACTGCCATAACCTTTTTTTTTAAGTTTCTGTTACTAGCACTGCTGGATCGATAGAAAAAGAAAATTACAAAAGATCATGAACTCTTCTGCAGGAAGAATAAAAACAATGCAGATGGCAGGGGGAAAGGGCTCCGGTTCACATCTAACCTCAAGCGCACATGTGCTCCCTGCTCTAACTTTCACAGCTCGGAATCCACTTAGCACATCTCTGGGTTTTGCCCAACCCTCCTATTTCTACATCCCAGGACAACAGACCAAACCATAACTGCTCAAGCGAAGGCTCCTTGGGGACTTATAGGAAACAACGCAAGGTGAAAAGTGATGCTCAGCTTGAGGTTGGCAACTGGAGGTTTCATGAAATGAAGCCAAAGGCTAGAATTACTACAAGGAAGTTCAGCCCATTGATTTTTTTTGGGGGGGGGGGGGTCAGATAATAATGTACACTTAAGCTAGGGGAGGATTTCCTCTGCGTCTTTCCTGGAAAGGAGTCAAGAGTTATGTCCAAGAAAAATTGGAACAATGTAAAAATCAGAGCTATAAAGAAAAATTTGGCACTGAACAAAAAAATATATTTTATAATATATAAAAAGATAAATGATACAGATAAATAGAGCTAATAAACTGAGTTAATATACATCTCAATATAGCAAGGTTTCTCAATTTGTAGATGCCCCCATCACTATCCTGGGTACCACTATTTGGACACACTCTAGTGTTGTCAACATCCTCCTTAAATGATGGTGCTCAAAAGGGGACACAATTCTCCAGATGTGGTTTGATAGTGAATTTTGCAATCAGGCTATTTATTATCTCTCTCTTTAAGTGATTCAACAACTTCTACTAACCACCCTCCTAACCTCTGGACATATAGCCTACCACTGTAGCAAAATGACCGTCTTTAGTATTTGGTAATAATGCTTCTGTATTCAGACTCAGACAGAAAGAAATGTGTTTTCTGAAAAAGTGCTCAACATCGCTCGGCATCGGGGAAATCCAAATCAAAACCTCAATGAGATACCACCTCACACCAGTCAGAATGGCTAAAATTAACAAGTCAGGAAATGACAGATGTTGGTGGGGATGTGGAGAAAGGGGAACCCTCCTACACTGTTGGTGGGAATGCAAGCTGGTGCAGCCACTCTGGAAAACAGTATGGAGGTTCCTCAAAAAGTTGAAAATAGAGCTACCATATGACCCAGCAATTGCACTACTGGGTATTTACCCCAAAGATACAAATGTAGGGATCCGAAGGAGTACGTGCACCCTGATGTTTATAGCAGCAATGTCCACAATAGCCAAACTGTGGAAAAAGCCAAGATGTCCATCGACAGATGAATGGATAAAGAAGATGTGGTGTATATATATACAATGGAATATTATGCAGCCATCAAAAGGAATGAGATCTTGCCATTTGCAACGATGTGGATGGAACTGGAGAGTGTTATGCTGAGCGAAATAAGTCAATCAGAGAAAGACACGTATCATATGACCTCACTGATATGAGGAATTTTTAATCTCAGGAAACAAACTGAGGGTTGCTGGAGTGGGGGGTGGGGGGGGAGGGATAGGGTGGCTGGGTGGTAGACACTGGGGAGGGTATGTGCTATGGTGAGCGCTGTGAATTGTGCAAGACTGTTGAATCACAGATCTGTACCTCTGAAACAAATAATGCAATATATTTTAAGAAAAAAAAAAAGAAGAAGATAGCAGGAGGGGAAGAATGGGGGGGAATCGGAGGGGGAGACGAACCATGACAATGGACTCTTAAAAACAAACTGAGGGTTCTAGAGGGGAGGGGGGTGGGAGGATGGGTTAGCCTGGTGATGGATATTAAAGAGGGCACGTTCTGCATGGAGCACTGGGTGTTATGCACAAACAATGAATCATGGAACACTACATCTAAAACTAATGATGTAATGTATGGTGATTAACATAACAATAAAAAAATTTTAAAAATATTAAATATTTATTTTTTTTAAGATTTTATTTATTTATTTGAGAGAGAGAGAATGAGAGAGAGCACATGAGAGGGGGGAGGGTCAGAGGGAGAAGCAGACTCCCTGCCAAGCAGGGAGCCCGATGCGGGACTCGATCCAGGGACTCCAGGATCATGACCCGAGCCAAAGGCAGTCGCTTAACCAACTGAGCCACCCAGGCGCCCAAAAAAATATTAAATATTTAAAAAAAAAAGAAAGAAATGTGTTTTCATAGGCTTTTTCAGTGGAAGGCTGCATACTTTCAAGAAGGAGATTATACTTGCAGTTGGAAGAGAGGAATGAATGAACAGCTGAATTCCCTTCAAGCCCTTAAGAATAGGGCAGTCCTTACAGAGGCAGGTTCTTTTTTCAAAGCACTTTTCCCCACATTGTAAGAATGGCAAATACTTTATAAAAACTAAATTCCTAGGATACATGCCATGTGATAAGCTGGACTCAAAATGGTCCTCGGTTTCAAGCCCAGGTACTTTAATGGAAAAAGGAAAGTAACATTTGCGAGGTACCTGCAGTATACATGCCAGGATCTGTGATAAGCTAGCTCATATATGTCTTCTCATTTAACTTTAACATAGCCATATGTACTTGGAATTCTTTTTATTTGACTGGTGAGGAAATTGAGGCCCAGACAGGTTAAATGACTTGTACAAGGTACTATCTCTAATTAAAGGTCCTGAATTTGAATGTAGGGCAGTCTCCCCCAAGCCCCTTACTAATCTTACAATATCCACCACCTTTGAAAACTGGACATTGGGAGACTTGTGGTTTTGGCTCCAACATGTAGAGCCTAGAATTCATTGTTCCCATCCTCCACAACAAGACAATAGCTGAACAAGCTGAAAATCAACAATTCTTCTTAGACCCATCAAGGAACTGAGGTCACAGGGCAAACTGCCACTCAGAAATATGGGAAGATAGGCAAACACAGAGAATCACAGATATGATCAGCTTACCTGGAGCAGAAGCCACTAGAGCCATAAACTAGTAGGAACACTTCAAGGGCAACTTTGACAAATTGACAGAGGCTAAATGTGGACTAGCTTGAGACCTAAAAGCTCCTGGGCCCCCAGTATTATGAGCCCCCCATACCTCCATGAACTTACCTCCAGGAAACATACAGAGTTCTCATGGTGAAGATCTAAGAAAAGTCTCCTTGTTTTTCAGGCAGGGGGAGGGGAAAAATAATAATTTAGGAATACACCATGAGCATTCTCCATAACGAATACCCGTTTTCCAAAGAACACAACTTTACCAAAGCCTAATATACCTGGTAGATGGGCAATTAGACAAGTCTAGCCCCCTCTAGCTCTCTAGTTCTATCTTAAGGGAGAAAACAAAAGCTGAGAAAACCTTCTGAAGGTCACAGCCCAAGAACTTAGACTCACTGAAAGCCTAAGATTAATCATAAGATTACAGACCACTACTACTCCTCCTACAATTTACCACCAGAGAGACAAAGACCCTATTTAAGAAGGAGTTATTAGGGAAACCCAAGAACAATTGGTGAGAAAAAAAATAAAACAAGGGAACTATAGAAAACTAAAGCTTCTGGCATTTATAGCTACAGCAAACATTAAATAGCCCAGTTCCATAAAAATTCACACTAAAAGTGTAATTACCTTAGTTCCTATTACCCTATATCATGCCTTACTTTCAACAATCATAAGCCATGCTAAAACAGTTTGAAGAGAAAAAGCAATTATCAGAACCATAATCAGATATGGCACAGATTTTGGAAATATCAGACAGGGAATTTAAAATAACTATTACCAACATGTTAAGAGCCATAATGAAATAAGTGAACAACATACAAGAACAGATTGGGTATTTACATAAATACAATGATGGAAAATAACAGAAATATAAAAAGGAAATGTTAGAAATCAAAAACACAAGCAAATGAATCAGTGAGCTTAAAGAAATGTCAGTGGAAAGCTCCCAAACCAAAATGGGGCAAGAAAAAAAAAAAAAAAAACAGGAAAGAATACCTAAGAACCGTGAGACAAATTCAAAAGGTGTAGAATATGTGTCATTGCAATTCCAGAAAGAGAAGGAAGAGAGGACAGTGCAGAAGAGATATTTGAGGTAATAATGGCCAAAAATTTCACAAAATTCATGATAGACACCATCCAAAGGCCCAGGAAGCTTAGAGATTAATAAGCAGGTTGAATATCAAAATACCAACTGCTAGGTATATCATAATCAAACTGCAGAAAACCAAAGAGAAAGAGAAAATCTTCTAAGAAGTCAGAGGACGAAAAAGTCATCTCACTTATAGAGGAACAAGCATAAGAATTATATCGAACATCTCATCAGAAACCATGCAAGCAAAGAGAGGGAAGTGGGGTGCCTGGGTGGCTCAGTTGGTCAAGTGTCTGACTCTTGATTTCAGCTCAGATCATGATCTCAGGGTCATGAGATTGAGCCCCACGTCAGGCTGTGCACTGGGCATGAAGCCTGCTTAAGATTCTCTCTCTCTCTCTCTCTCTCCTTCTGCCCTCCCCCACCTTGCTCGCTCTCTCACTCTCTCAAAAAAGAGAGGGAAGTGAAATATTTAGTGTTGAAAGAAAAAAACCTGACCAATGTAGAATTCTGTTTCCAGCAAAATTTTTATGGAAAAGGGAAGGAAAAATAAAGACCTTCTCAAACAAAAATAGAAAAAATTTGACATAGTAGACCTGCCTTGCATAAAATGTTAAAAGTAATTTCTCAGGAAAATCACATAGGTCAGAAAATTGGGTCTACATAAAGAAAGGAAGAGCATCAGAGAAGGAATAAATAAAAGTAAAATAAAATATTTTATTTTTCTTTTTAAAAAACTGATCTAATAGATAACTGTTCAAAGCAATAATAGCAACAATGTATTTGGTGATTATAGGGCGTGGATGGACCAGGAGAGAGAAATTAGGAATAATCTGTTATAAGGTACCTGTACTACCAGTGAAACAATATAGTGTTATTTGAAAGTGGATTAAAATAGTTTTAGAATGTATAGTGCAAACTTTATGGAAACCACTAAAATTTTTCAAAAAGACATATAATTGATATGCTAAGAGAGGAGAAAAAATGGAATCGTAAAGAATGTTCAGTTAAAACCAGAGAAGGCAGAGAGAAAAGTTAAAAGCATTCATAACAAAGAATAAGCGCAATGAATAGAAAGCAGTTACAAACATGGTGGATACTAACCAATTACATCACTAATCACTTTATTATTTTTTTTAAAGATTTTATTTATTTATTTGACAGAGAGAGACACAGCGAGAGAGGGAACACAAGCAGGGGGAGTGGGAGAGGGAGAAGCAGGCTTCCCACTGAGCAGGGAGCCTGATGCGGGCTCGACGCAGGGCTCAATGCGAGGCTCGATCCCAGGACCCTGGGATCATAACCTGAGCCAAAGGCAGACACTTAACGACTGAGCCACCCAGGTGCCCCGTCACTAATCACTTTAAATGTCAATGGTTTAAATACACAAAGTAAGGGCACCTGGCTGGCTCAGTCCGTAGAGCATGCAACTCTTGATCTCAGGGTTGTAAATTCAAGGCCCACATTGGGTGTAGAGATTACTTAAACATATAATCTTTAAATACACAAGGTAAAAAATAGAGACTATCAGAGTAAATATAAAAACAAGACCCAACTATAGATTTCTACAGAAAACACATCTTAAATATAAAGATACAGACAAAGGGATAGAGAAGGACATACCATGCTAACACTAAGCAAAAACTAGAAGAGCTAAATTAATTTCAGACTAAGCACACTTTGGAAGAAGGAAAACTATTAGGGATAAAGGGGTCAATTCTCCAAGAAGACATAATCCTTAATGTGTATGCACCTAACAACAGAGCATCAAAATATGTGAAGCAAAAACCGATAGAATTATAAAGAGAAATATACAAATCTACAATTATAGTTGGAGACATCAACATCCCTCTGTCAGTAACAAATACATCAGGCAGATAATTAGTAAGGATATAGTTGAACTGAACAGCACCATCAATCAAATAGATCTCATTGACATAGGATACTCCATCCACCTACAGCAGGATGTACATTCTTCTCAAGCTCACATGGAACATTCACCACGATAGACAACATTCTGGGCCATAAAATACATCTTAACCCATTTAAAAGCATAGAAATCATACCAAGAATATTTTTAGACCACATGGATTTAAATTACAAATAAATAACAGAAAGATAACAAGACAATATCCAATCATTTGCAAATTAAACAACATACTTCTATATAACACATGGGACAAAGAAGTCTTAAGAGAAATTTTAAAATATTTTTAACCAAATTAAAAGGACAATACAATTTACTGAAATTGGGATGCAATAAAAAAGAATGAAATCTTACCATTTGCAGGAACATGGATGGAGCTAGAGAGGCTAATGCCAAGCAAAATAAGTCAGAGAAAGACGAATATCATATGATTCCACTCATATGTGGAATTTAAGAAACAAAACAAATGAGCAAAGGGAAAAGAGAGAGAGAGAGAGACAGATAAATCAAGAAACAGACTCTTAACTCTAGAGAACAAACTGATGGTTACCAGAGGGGAGATGGGTAATAGGGGAAATAGGTGAAGGGGATTAAAAGTACACTTATGATGAATAGAGTCACGTATAGAATTGTTGAATTACTATACTGTACACCTGAAATTAATATAACACTGTATGTTAACTATACTGGAATTAAAATAAAAAACTTAATTAAAAAAATGAAATGGGTGGGATGCAGCAAAAGAGGTGCTTAGAGGGAAATTTATAGCATTGAATGCCTAATGCATATACTAGAAAAGAAAAAAGATCTCAACTCAAAAAGAAACCAGAGAAAGAAGAGTAATATAAACCTAAAGCAAGCAGAAGAAAAGAAATAATAAAAATTAGAGCAGAAATCAATGAAACTGAAAACAGAAAATCAATAGAGAAATAGGGCACCTGGGTGGCTTAGTCAGTTAAGTGTCCAACTCTTGATTTCAGCTCAGGTCATGATCTCAGGGTCATGAGATCAAGCCCCGAGTCGGGCTCCGTGCTCAGCAGGGAGTATATTTGAGATTCTCTGCCTCTCCCTCTCCCTCTGCCCCTCACCCCACTTGTGCACACTCACTCTCTCTCTCAAATAAATAAATAAATCTTTTAAAAAAGAAAATCAATAGAGAAATCCAATGAAACCAAAAGCTAGTTCTTTGAAAAGATCAATGAAATTTAAAAATATCTAGTCAGGCTAATCCAAAAGGAGAGAGAAAAAAACACACTTTACTAATATGAGAAATGAAAGAGGAGTCAGTACTACTGATTCCATGGGTATTAAAAGAATAATACATAAATATTATGAACAACCCTATGGCCATAATCTTTATTTTTTTTTTAAGATTTTATTTATTTATTTATTTGACAGAGAGAGACACAGCGAGAGAGAGAGAGAGAGAGAGGGAACACAAGCAGGGGGAGTGGGGGAGGGAGAAGCAGGCTTCCCGCCAAGCCGGGAGCCCAATGCGGGGCTTGATCCCAGCACCCTGGGATCATGACTTGAGCCAAAGGCAGACGCTTAACGACTGAGGCACCCAGGCATCCCTCTATGGCTATAATCTTGATAAAATTGATGAAATGCATCGATTCCTTGAAAGACAAAACTACCAAAACTTACACAATGAGAAATTGATAATCTAAATTGGCCTGTATTTATTAAAGAGCATGAATAAGTAACAACCTTCCAAAAGGAAAGCACCAAGTCCAGATGGTTTCACAGGTGAACTCTACAAAACATATAAGGAAGAAAGGATACTAATTCTCTACAATGCCTTCCAGAAAACAGAAGCAGAGAGAACACTTCTTAACTCATTCTATGAGGCCATCATTACCCCAATACCAAAACCAGATAAAGACAGTTCAAGAAAGAAAAGCTATAGACCAATATCATTCATGAACATAAATGTAAAAATCTACAACAAAATATTAGCAAATCAAATTCAGCAATGTATAAAAAGAATCATACACCATGACCAAGTGGGATTTATTTCAGATATGCAAGTCTGGCTTAACATTCAAAAATCAATTAATGTAATCCATCATATCAACAGGCTAAAAAAGAAAAATCATAAAATCATATCAATAGGTCCAGAAAAAACATTTGTCAAAATCAAACACCATTTATGATAAAAGCCATCAGCAAATGAGAAAGAGACGGGGACTTTCTCCACTTGATAAAGTATACCCACAAAAAATTACAGCTAATGTTGTACTTAATGGTGAGAAACTAGAGGCTTTGCCCGTAAGATCAGGAACAAGGCAAGGATGTCTCTCTCAGCACTCTTTTTTTTTTTTTTTAACGATTTTATTTATTTATTTGAGAGAGAGAGAATGAGAGAGAGCACATGAGAGTGGGGAGGGTCAGAGGGAGAAGCAGACTCCCTGCCGAGCAGGGAGCCCGATGCGGGACTCGATCCTGGGACTCCAGGATCATGACCTGAGCCGAAGGCAGTCGCTTAACCAACTGAGCCACCCAGGCGCCCCTCTCTCAGCACTCTTATTCAACATTGTACTTAAAGTCCTAGCTAATGCAACAAGACAAGGAAATAAAAGGCATACAGATTGGGAAGGAAGAAATAAACTGTTTTTGCTCACAAATGACATGACTGTCTATGTAGAAAAATCCCACAGAATTGACAAAAAATTCTCTGTGAACCAATAAGTGATTAAAGTAAGGTTGTAGGATACAAAGTTAATATACAAAAGCCCTTTTTTTTCTATATATCAACAATAATTAACTGGTATTTCAAATTGAAAACACTATACATACCATTTACATAAGCACCCCAAAAATGTAACACTGCTTCGGTATAATTCTAACAAAATATGTATAAGAACAAACGGAGAGATCCTCCATGTTTATACAGAAAGACTCAGTATTATGAAGGAGTCAATCCTTCCCAACATGATCAATGGAATCCCAATCAAAATCCCTGCAAGTTATATTGTGGATATCAATACTAAAGTTTATATGGAAAGGCAAAAGACCCAGAATAGCCACCATGACACTAAAGAATAACAAAATCGAAGGACTGGCACTATCTGACTTCAAGAACTCCTATAAAGTTACAGTAATAAAGACAGCATGGTATTGGCAAAAGAATAAAGAAACAGATCAATGGAACAGAATACAGAGCTCGAAAAAAGACTCACAGAAAGGACACAGGCAACTCAATGGAAAAAGGACAGTCTTTTCAACAACTGGTTCTGAAACAATTGGATACCCATATGCAAAGAAATAAATCTAGATATAGACCTTATATCTTTCATAAAAATTAATTCAAAATGGATTGTAGACCTAAATGTAAAATGCAAAACTATAAAATTTCTAGAAAATAACATGCAAGAAGATCTTGATCACTTCAGGTTTAGCAATAAGGTTTTAGATACAACATCAAAAGTTCAATCCATGAAATAAAAAATTGGTAAGTTGGACTTTTTTAAAAGTAAAAACATGTGTTCTGTGCTGTTAAGAGAATGAAGAGAAAAATCTGTTAGGAGAAAGAGAAAACAAGCCTCAGACTGAGAAAAAAATTGCAAAACATATCTGATAAAGGACTTGTATCCAAAATATAAAAAGAACTCTTAGAATTCAACAGGAAAACAAACAACCCAATTAAAAATGGCCCAAAGATCTGGGTAGATTGATATCTCACCAAAGATCTGCAGATGGCAAATAAGCCTGAGAAAATATGCTCAATGCCATGTGTCATTAGGGAATTACAAATGAAGACAGCAATGAGATACCACTACACAACTATTAGAATAGCTAAAGTTCATCACACTGACGATACCAAATGCTGACGAACCCGCGGAGCAACACAGCTGTTGTCAAATAGTACAGCCATTTTGGAAGATAGTTTGGCAGCTTATAAAAACTAAGCATACTGTTACCACATGATCCAGCATTTGTACTTCTAGATAGTTACCAAGTTGAGTAGCTGAAAACTCACAATCACACCCAAACCTGCACATGAATGTGTAAAGCTGCTTTATTTATAATTGCCCCAAACTGGAAGCAAGCAAGATATCCTTCAACAGGATAAACGAAAAGTGGTATATCCATACAATGGAATACTATTTACTGATAAAAAGAAATGAGCAATCAAGCCATGAAGAGACAGGAAGGAGCCTCAGATGTCTGTTTCTAAGTGAAAGAAGCCAGTCTTAAAAGGCTACACACTCTATGATTCCAACTATTTGCCATTCTGGGAAAGAGGAATCTATGGAGACCCTAAAAAAATCAGCGGTTGCCAGGGCCTTGGGGGAAGAGAAGGGGAGAGGGGTGAATAGGTGAAGCATGGGAATTTTTAGGGGAGTGAAATAGTTCTGTATGATATTCTAATGGAGGATACGAGACATAATACATTTGTTAAAACTCACAGAACTTTGCAACGCAAAGAGTGCATCTTATTGTAAATTATGGACTTTGGCTATTAATGTACTGGTACTGGTTCATTAATTATAACAAATGTACTCCACTAGTGCTAATAATGGTAATAACAGAAGAAACTGTGTGCAGGGGAGAGGGAGCAAACAAGAATTCTGTACTATCTGCCTGATTTTGGTTTAGATCTAAAACTGCTCTGAAATATAAATATTAATTTTTTAATAAAAAAACTGGACCTTGGAAATTAGTCCTTGATGTAACTAGTGACTAGAAATCACTGGAAAGTGTTAACTCACTCTATCTTCTTCCTTGATCTGCTTTGACATTCCTTTCACGAGTTAAGAAGTTTTAGCATACAATAGATGCCATATGGCATCAATGTAATTTTAATCGGGAAAACCACCAGAAAAAGTTAATGGACCAAAACATCCAAATAGGCAACGTATTTCAATGTTATTTTCGAATACTGAATAATTTTTTAAAAATCAGCCACATAAAAATGGCAAGTTAAGGCTGTAAGAAAAGCCCCCATGTTTTCTAGAATAGCTCACAGAGAAGATACTCAAAGGGTTGCTCCAACTTCTGCTGGATTTACCTGGCATTTTATGTTCCACATTACCCAGAACTGACCAAGCTTAGAAATAAGTTGCCATTAAGTATAAGCCATCTATTTGTGCAGCCCCATGACCAGACTGTAAATGGATGGAGCCTTTCTTTTTAACTTTCACATGCAAGGCTTCTAAATACCAAGGTAGATCAATTAGAAGGAAAGAAATGAGTGGAAAAACAATGAAAGTAATGTATTTTTCAAGGGCTATTACCTACATCATTTCATAGATAGAAAATATATACATACATACGTATGTACGTACGTATAGATTTTCCCCCAAAGGCTATCACAGACCAGGAAAGGCAATTAAAATGATTGATTGGAAGAATCCTCAGGAATTAATACCCTTAACTGCTAAAAAGTACATGGCTCTGCAGTTGGCCACACCTCTGCTCCATCAACCCAATTAGTTCTTATCATTTACCCGCCACTAGCTTGTCTGAAAAATGAGTTTGTTTTAACCTTTTGGACACTGTGATTCATGCATCAGATCATTTTTCTCTCTTCACATGTGTTGCTAGAACATACAGACGAAATTTATGGCCCGCCTCTATGAGGCATGATAAACTTCAGGTCATGCATCTGTCTCCTAACCTTAGTCCTGGTGCCACTTATCCCTATGTATTTTGGTTGCATTGTATCCTGCTCTTATTAATGTGCCCTTTTGTAGGGCACTTTAAATTCTTTTGGGGACAAGGTAGGTTGTAAATAAACAGGTAGGTAGATAAATAAGGAGAAGGAGAGAAAGAGGAGCTATACCTACCACCTCAAGCCAAAATATCACTTCAATGATGTATTCTCATGAGTTTGAGTAGCAACTATAGAAGCGTTTGTATTCCTGCATGGCCAGACCCTTGTCAGGGACGCATCAGTAGCCCAGCACTGTCTTCCCCACAGTTGTCAGGGCCCGAGGTTGGACGTGCATGCATGGTCCTTCCAAAATCTTTTCTCTTTTTACCCTTCAGCCATATCTTAAAAATTTTGGTCAAATGTATATAACAACTTTAAAATTAGGTAGGCACTAATAAGGCTGGCTTCATCACAGCTCAGAAGACATATGTCTGTCTTCACATTGGATTCAGGAACAAGCCACCCTTGGGAAATCAGGAAGGTGGCGAAACAGAAGAATGTAGGGGAACTCCAGATAGTTTGTCTTACAGAACTCACTGGGGATCAGGAATTCATTTTACTGGAAACATGCCCTGAATAACTCTGGTCCTTTTAAGAGAATAGTGTGGGCTGGCATTTTTCATGCTGGACCATACCCTGCCCTATCACCTTGATGAGTTCTGTTATAAGACATGATCCTTAGTCTTTTTTCATTCTTCGCTGTCTCCCAGGCTTTCACTTGAAATGAGCCAACTCTTGGTTGATTAGGAAATGTTCTTACTTCTCCAAGGTTCCCATGGTGAAGGAATAACACCTACCAAAAGAGGCATTGGTGTCGCATTCTTAGATCTTGCAGTTCACTCTTTCAAAAGAAAGCCCAATAGTATCCAAGGAAGGGAAGTCCTACCGTCACTCTGAGAATCCACGACAAATAGCGAAAAAGCCCCCATGGTTCACCAAATCATTCCATAATTAAAATCTTTTCTTTTCTTTTCTTTTTTTAAAAAAGGTCCTTCTCCAAAGAGTTTATGGGGACCGGACATGGATAACTCCAAACAGTCATGAGAAGAATGGCTTATGTCTTAGCTAGACCAAAAAATCGCGGCGACATTCTAGGTCTGGTTACTGTCTTCTCAACTTACGAAATTTTCTTTTTATAGTGTGTGACCATAATTCCATACATCAAGGCTAAAGAGTTTCTTCTCTGAACCACCTACTATTCCTAACCATGGCTTGGGAAAATAAAAATCAGCTTTTGAAGACATAGTGAATGCAAGATTCTGCTCCATAAAGAGGGAATGGCTTCATTTAAAGGTTCCAGTGCAAACATTCTGTTAGTGCTTTTATCTAATAAAATCCCGTATTTCTTTTCAGTATACCTTTAGATATTAAAAAGAAAGAGCACAAGAACTAGGGGGTCTTTTGTATTGTCAGGACAATTAATGTGTTCCTTTGACCCAGTCTTGCTCTTGGTTGCTCTTCTTTCCTTCTTTAACCACTTAAGATACTAAATGAGTACCCTAAGAAAGGTCAACTGTCAGTAGTTTATGCAACCACTGTTAATGGAAAGAACTGCATCTGTAACCTGTTATTAAGGATTTCCATGGCACTTTGTGCTTCTGCAAGTGCTTCACAGCCAAAGCTTCGGCGATTACAAAAGCACCAGATTCCTCTTCCCCATGGTTACTGGAAGATGCCTTCCCATTCTTCCTCCTCTAACTAATGAGAATTCCCTGATCTGAGTCGACTTTGAATTTCTACACACTCCGCCCACCCTCCGCAAGGCCTTATTCGTTCATATACTCAACAGGTACTCACTGAGCACTCTTTACAACAATTTTCTTTTCACTTTTTACACACAGAGCCATGCAATGACTGTCTGCTCTCTTGTGAAAGATAAGGTAAATCTTGGCTAAGAGATCCCAAGCCCCAAAGGGTTGCGGTATTGCTTCTCCCACTGAACCATAACACAGTCTCTTAAGAAGTCTGTCCAAACCAAATTTCAATGTTTGGGACCTAAATTATTACAGGCCCCTGATGTTATGGGAAGTCAATAATATTAACCACTTGCTAGAAACCTATTTAAAGACCACTTCTGAGGCATCTCAGCTGTATCATTAGATTGATTTCACTTGTATAAAACTAAGTTTTTTTCCATTTAATATGTACCGAATGCACACTATCTGCCAGACTGCGAATAAAACATGCAAACAAAATGGTCCTCATGCCCTAGAGGCTTGCAATAACCAGCTATGATAAAGTACTGGATGGCCTATTTCCTTTGAAAAGCATAAAACACCTTGTTCTGAAAATCTTTTACAGCCTCAGTATATATATATGCGGCAACACAAGCACCATAACTGAAGTGTTCATGTCATTTCAGAGTTTAAATGTTGTATTCTCGGGGACGCCTGGGTGGCTCAGTCAGTTAAGTGTCTGCCTTTGGCTCAGGTCATGATCCCAGGGTCCTGGGATCGAGTCCCGCATCGGGCTCCCTGCTCAACAGGAAGCCTGCTTCTCCCTCTGCCTCTGCCTCTCTCTCTGTCTCTCAAGAATAAATAAAATCTTAAAAAAAATTAAAAAATAAAATGTTGTATTCTCATTTAATTCTCCTCCTTATCTATCACTGGAAGTCAACGCGAGTGTATGTGGAGGGTGTGCACATGCATGCATGTGTGCAAACAGTAGTTCAGAGAACTATTATTATACCAACTTCACAGATAAAGTAGCTGAAGCTAAGACCCACTCTAAGGCATATAGCTACGCGGTAGTTGGTGGCAGCAACACAGGACTCCTATCTGTGCAATGTTTTCCCCATTATATCCATTTCCTTCTAGGGAAAATATTGCATAGCACATAAGATTGGCTTAAGGTATAGTAAGAACTAACGTCCACAGAGCACTTATCCCTGCCAGGCAGTATTTCGAGTGTTTTGTGTGAATTAATTCACTTATGATCAGAACCATCCTATGAGGGGGGTATACTATTGTCTCCATTTTACAGATATGAAAACTGAGGCACAGAGAGGTCAAGCAACTTGCCAAAGGTTATACTGTGGGTAGGGAGAAAAGCCAAGATTTGCATGCAAACAGTCTGACTCCAGAGCTTACCCATTAAAACACTCTGCAACCGGGGCGCCTGGGTGGCTCAGTTGGTTGGGCGACTGCCTTCGGCTCGGGTCATGATCCTGGAGTCCCGGGATCGAGTCCCGCATCAGGCTCCCTGCTCAGTGGGGAGCCTGCTTCTCCCTCTCCCACTCCCCCCTCTCATGTACTCTTTCTCTCTCTCTCATTCTCGCTCTCTCAAATAAATAAATAAATAAATCTTTAAAAAAAAAAACACTATGTAATAATGCCTCAAGGTATGGGTAGCTTCGCTCCCCCCCCCTTTCTTTTCTTTTTGGCTCAACTCTAAAAACAAAAACAAAAACAAAAAAACCCTTAATATTTCAGTTGTTGGGCTGCACTGGGTTCACCGGACATTGCAGGAAAATAACTCCATAACCTGGGTAAGATGTGAGGAATACAGCAAAAGCCTGAACGATTCCAACTGCTTACCAAGAACAGCAATTCCCTAGAAACACACCACCTGCAGTGCCTTATAGCCATGGTGGAATGGAAATTATAAGAAAATAAGTGAAAAAAGTCAATACTGTGCATTTCCTAGGGATTATTGATATGGGTATCAAATCTCAGATTCTCAGCTCTATTCATAAAACTATGGTATTTAATTGAAAAGCTGGCCTTTTCACAAAGGCCAGGCCCTCCCTTGAGCCACAGTTCCTTCAAAGTGCTACCGGCAGACAAGACTCGGGAGCCAGGATCTTGGCCGTCTGTGTCAGGACTCAGTCTCCTGCAGGGGACATCGGCACAAGAAAACCCAGGGAAGGCCAAGGCCAGGGGACTCGATGAACTCAGGGGGAGAGAGCTGTGCAGGTGAGCTTACCAGGCGTGGCAGCAGTGACTGCAGCCAAGGTCAGGGGCAGGTGGGCAAGGGGTAGACCACCAGCACGGGTCAACCATGTGGCTTGCCCCTGAGCTTGCCAAAGGAAGGAATGTCTTATTTTCGGCACGCTGCTCTTACATTCTAAAAACTTCATAAAATGACTTTTGCCTCCTCCTTAGGATGGAGTCATGTGTGTTTGTGTCTGGTATGAGACTCTGGGAAAGAACTGGGCGGGAGCAGGGGCGAAGCTCTTGTGTTGAGACTGACGAAACAAGTCAGCTGGTAGGAAGATGGCAGTGTTATTGTGAAGATGTCCCAGGGGAAGCTGGGCGTGGTGGCCTCCATTCCCCTCCCTGTTCTTATGGGGCCATCAAGGTAGTGGGGCAGCCGCTAGGATCTGCAATTATGACTCGACGGCTGGAGAGTTTGAAAAATGCTGGATGCGGGCGCCTGGGTGGCTCAGTTGGTTAAGCGACTGCCTTCGGCTCAGGTCATGATCCTGGAGTCCTGGGATCGAGTCCCGCATCGGGCTCCCTGCTCAGCAGGGAGTCTGCTTCTCCCTCTCCCACTCCCCCCTCTTGTGCTCTTTCTCTCTCTCACTCTCTCTCTCAAATAAATAAATAAAATCTTTAAAAAAAAATGCTGGATGCTTCTCAACAAGTAAAAAATGTTTCCATGCAGAAGAGGAAGTGTTTCATGATTTACTGAGCACCTAATAAAGAATTCTTCCTCCAGTAGAGGGGACTCCATGGACCGTCTCAGGAATCGCGCTTTTCTTTCTTCTTCCAGCAGGTGTTCAACAATCTCTTTCTGATATTGCCTTTCTTTTGTTTAAGAAGAAAATTATTATCATGTATGCAAAAAGACAGCATGTACATACTTGAGTACTGTCTGTGATCTCTCTCCTCCTTCACACCTCACATCACCTCCTTCTCCACCTTGATTTTTAAGATGTTATTTATTTACTTACTTACTTACTTACTTACTTACTTACTTACTTACTTACTTATTTATTTTAGGGAGAGAGCACACGCACACAAGTCTGAGCAAGGGGAGGGGCGGAGGGGAAGGGAGAGAGGGAGAGAATCTCAACCAGACTCCGCTCTGAGTGCGGAGCCCAGCGTAGGGCTTGATCCCACGACCCTGAGATCATGACCTGAGTCAAAACCAAGAGTCAGACACAACTGACTGAGCCACCCAGGCGCCCTACTCCACCTTGGTTTTTAGATGAAGAACCAATTCTACTGACATCTAGAATGGTGAGATGCAGTCGAAAAGATACCACAGTACCAGTATAATCTATGAGGCAAGCCATCTCATCTCTCTAGGCCTGGATGGACTATTACTTGGTAGCTATTTGCACCAAACCAGCTAAATTTTGAGGCTTGGCTACTGTCTGAATTCTGGTCTGTAGCAATGACTGGGGGCTTCGGCAGCTATCTGAAGAGCCTAAAACCCTAGTGCAAATTCCTAGAAGTGAGTTAGAGAAACATCTGTTTTATTAAAAATTCATTGATTTACTTTTTTTTTTTTTTTTTTGGTTAAAGATTTTATTTATTTATTTGACAGAGAAAGACACAGCGAGAGAGGGAGCACAAGCAGGGGGAGTGGGAGAGGGAGAAGCAGACTCCCTGCCGAGCAGGCAGCCCGATGTGGGACTCGATCCAGGGACTCCAGGATCATGACCTGAGCCGAAGGCAGTCGCTTAACCAACTGAGCCACCCAGGCGCCCCTGATTTACTTTTTTAAATGGGCATTTCTTAAGACATCACTACATAAAGCACATTTGCTCCTTGTAGCAAATGCCGAATGGCACACATTCAAGAGTGACAAAGGAGTGACACTGTGGGCCACAAGGGCAGTCTGTATTGTATTATAAAGCAATCACATGTGACGCTAATGACTAAGGACGAGGTGGCCCGATGGAATTTGACCTTCCAAACAATCGCGAACAGATGATTATTTTAACAAAATGTGGGCATGGGCTTAACAGGAAGTTATCCAAATGGAGAGCCGGTGATTGAAATAATCCTAAAATTACAACCTGGAAGAAAAGAGGGTGTGGGCAGAAGGACAAGCCAGCATTCCCACAGATAGAAGTGCCTGATTCAGCTTCCCATTCTGTGTTGGCTGAATACCTCTAGCAGCCATCCTATTGCAATGTATGAAAGCCCCGCAGCATGAGCTAAAAGCAGGAAGCCTGCCACTCAGTGCTAGCTCAGTTACTCGCAGCATCAGAGACATGGACGCATTTTGCTGCCATTTGTCCCCAAGCTTCTAAGGAACTGCAAGCCCTTATGTGCAGCAGTCCCAAGCCCATGATTGTAGAACTCTCTTTGGTAAACCTCCAGCAGCCCTGGCTACTCTGCTCCATTTCTATTCCTGATAAGGGGAGAAAACAGAGCACAGGATCCTCCTCACCTTCCTCATAGCTTCCAGGAGTTTTGCCCTGAGTAGGTCACAGTGGATTTCCTTCCTTTTAACTGTGCCATCTCTCACTCCCCCCAAACTCAACTGAATATTTAAATCTGGGAGGGAATGGGGTGGGAGAGCAGGGGGTGAATCAAGGGAAGTTAGGACACGGGACCCAGATTAATGAACAAGGGACCGTGTAAACGCTCTAGGTTCAATCCGTATAAAGGCAACATCTGTGGGAAAGGAAAATCAGCTGTTGGCCAGGGCAGCCCCATTTCTGTCTGCTTTGAGTACGCTGACATTTTCTGGGTTCAAAGAAAACAGCACCTCAATTACTAAATGGCCTGGGCATTATTTTAAAATAATGCTTGGAGTGATGTGATGTCTAAAGTGGCCTTCTGCCAGGAGGACCTCTGCCACAGGGTTACATTCAAGAGAGCTTATTTTAAATGGGCATTTTAAAATGGGCCATTGCTGTAATTCAGCAAAGTGCCTAGAAAAAACTGATTTGGGGATTGGGCATTTTAAAGAAAATCGCTAAAATATAAGTAACAGTCACTTTCCCTAATGAGGCCTTCTTACCCTGTTGCTTAGCACTTTCTTTAAACATGCCTGGGGGCCCTGCGTACGGGCCTGGGGGCAGCCCCGATTTCTGGGCAAAGGGAGACAGCACAATCGACTGTGTCCTCGTCCACTGATCTAACCAGCCTCAGCCAAGCTATAAATTCCAGCTGGTGGAGTCTAGAACAGTGGAGTTGACATCACTGAAAATTCTATCCCTTTAAAGAAAGAGAGACAAAGGAGAAGCCCCTCAGAATGTCACTGTTCCAGTTTGAGACATGTGCCACCAAAAAAAAAAAAGATGAATTAAAATTCAATTTTGTCATTTTCCCAAATCTGTCCATGGATGGAAGTCACTAAGGGTAATGCCGCTGGCCCAGAATGACTGAACCCAAATTAGAGAAGTGGATTCTTTTCTATTCTTCCTTTGGCTCTAAATTCTTTGGGCAGGGAGCAGGGAAGGAACTATGGATGTCATCCGGTGCTGGCACACCATGATGTCAGCGGTTCATTGGAATATTGATATAAACGATGTTCAAATCGTCCCTGTGATCGGCTCATAATTAGCTTGCCCCATTCCTGTGCTAGGTCTTTAAGCTTTTCAGAACCGTCAGGGTTGGAGTCTTTACTATAGAACAAGCTATAAATAACTCATATGCTGACCAATTATAACCCGCCTCTTTTCCCTGCGTCCCCCTCCTCTTCCTGTATTCAATTTTCAGTCTCCTTTCCATGTGCCTCTCAGAGAACACCAAGGGAGCTCAGTGAATGTTGCCGTCGAAAGAAAAAAAACGAAAGAAAAGTTTGTCTGCCATTTCTCAATGCTCATTGGAGTCAAAGCACAAGGGTATACGGTCCGTTGTTTTTAGCCGAAGGGGCTATGGGAGTCAACTCACGCCGGAGCTTGCCAACTGGTTTCCACAAAATGAGGTGGGCCAGATGACAGTGTTAATTGAGCTGAGCAGACCTACATCAGTATTGGTCATAAAGATAGGTGCTGGTGTGTCCTGCCCATGCATACCTACACCAAGAAAGGTCCGCTGCCCACAAGCGACCCAATGAACACACTCACTGTGATTGGTCCCAACCTAGCTGGAACCATGTCACCCAATTTGGCTGATCTTATCATCATAGCCTATCCCCCCCATAAAGCTATGTGCTCCCTTTTCTTTCAGTAAAGTTTAAGAATGCCACAGCATCCCAGGAACCAGTGCCGATATTGACGACCCAGGTGGAGTACCGTTGGTTAACGTGATGTCAGCAGCCTGGTTCTGTAATGACTCAGTTACAAATAATATCTGGACACACGGCACAGTCATTTGCACCAGGCACTATTCTATGCCCCTTACATTTATTACTTCATTTAACTCTCACAACCACCTTCTGAGATAGGGTATTCTTCTTCTTCTTCTTCTTCCCATTTTATAGATGAGAAAACTGAGGCTCAGAGAGCAGATGTAACTTGCCCTCGGCCACACAGCTAGAATTCAAAGTGAGGTCTATCTGGTTCCAAAGCCTGAACTCTTCAGCACCTCTCTCCAATGCCCAGCGTGGGAGCCTAGCGTGTTTCCTTGGAGAAGGAGGGGGAGGGTAGTTTGAAATGGCATATTCACCATTACCGATACTTTAAACAACATCAAAAGAGAGGATGAAATTTTTATTTTATTCTGTTGAATTTCTGATAGAAACAGAAGGAGCTAGTTCGGTTGCAGGATGCTGGAAGACTGGCTTCGAGGAAACCTCATGAGGTTCAGAGTCAAGTATATATTTCGCTCAGGGGTGGATTCACATCGACCGAGATCACAGAGGCTAATCTCCAAACTAAATAAATTTTAAAAAATGCCCAGGGTTTGGGGGAATCCAAACTCAATTTTGACAATGTCCCAGATTGATTGAATCCATACTTTCAAACCCTCCAGAGACTTCTGAATCAAAGCTGAATGCCAGTGTACCACTTTACAATGACAAACATAAGTCACGAAGGCACAGATCCTCACATAATCTCCCTACTGGTAGACAATGTGGGAAGCCAAATTACAATCCAAAACTTGCTTAATAAACATGGAATTGATGTCAACTCAAGTTATAAGATTCGAATGTTGAATCATGTTAAAATATATCTCTATAAAGAGGATACTACAATATCATATTAAAACAATAGCTAACACTTAAGGAGGGATTACTATGTGCCAGGCACTGTGCTAAGTACGTAAAATATCTCCTTGTGTTCTCACAAAGGCCCTGTGGGGTAAGCACCATTATGAAAATCCCCACGTTACAGACAGAGAGTGAGGTTTTGAAAGGTGTGGCCGCTTGCCCAAGGTTATAAAGCTGGGGAGTGGTAGGCAAGAGACAGGAACCCTCCTCAGTCCAGGTATGGGAACCCATTCATTAACCGCTTCGCTACATTGCCTCTGTGCCTAGTCCAGAGCTGTACAAGAGAGTCTCTCCCCCTGGACAGAGGGGGGTTGATCAGTGCTACAATCTTTGTGACTGTCTCCTTTTCATCCCCTTTCATGACCAATGGCACCATCCCCGCCCCACTCCCTGATTGACACATTCTTTCTTCAAGTGTGTTAATGCTGTCAATCAGGCTACTGTCTGGTCTTTTTTCCCTACGAGCCCTTCAATCTGTCTGTCTCTGTCTCAGTCCTGCTCTCTCTCTTTTTGAAATTTAAAACAAAGTTCAAAGAAGTACAATAATAATCGCCCATATTCCTGCCAATTATTGCCAATAATAGTCAACCCTCGGCAACTTCCTTCCTGTCTTTTTCCTACATTTACGCTTTACAAAATTCTACAAAGAAATATGTGACTACGTTGTTCTTTTGTAATGAGAATTTGTGTAGCTCTGTACTCAGTCATGACTTATTGATATTCTAGCTCAACTCTTGGGGGGCAATTTCATTTCTAATATCTTCAGGTTCTTGGGGAGGCCCCGCTCAGTAGCTTTCATGCCCCAACTACATATTTCCAGGTATAAACAAACAAGCAGATAAGACTGACCATCTTGCTAGCATTGGAGCTCAAGAGAATGCACTTTGTCTAGCCTGGCCAGCTCTTAATTGTCAAAAGAAATCTATTTCCACATAAAAGACTATAAAAATTGTTATTGTGCAGGGGTCAATGACTATACAATCTTTCCCCGACAAAGCAAAAGGATTTGTATATTGACAAGGAAATTACAAGAGCGGATATAAACGATTAACTACGTGGGTGACTTTGGCAAAATTGGGAGCACCGCTTTGAAAAAGAGATACCTTGGCAACAGAAAAGTAAGCTATTAAGTAGCGACCTCTGAACATTTCTGAAAATTGTAGACATTAATTCATGAGAGCTGATAACTATGACATTTAGTATATATTTACTTCAAAACAAAAAAAAATTAAAAGGAGGTGTTGGCTTATGGACTTAAAGAACTATTTTTAAAGGTTATCTGTGGAAAGGATAAGACCACAGAATTAATGGAAAATAAAAAGCCTCCCAGAAGGGAAAAAATGTGGTGTGCATGGCAAATATCAACAAGTGAGCGCAGTGAACAGTGGTCAAAGGCATCTTTTCTGTCAAATCAAAGAAGCCCTTTCAATCCGTGATACATTCAACTTCCAGGGTTGTAATTATGGAGTTATTTTTATAGTTTATCTACTCTAAATATATCTTTCTAATAATATATATGGCAGAAAACTGAGGAGAGATTATAAACTAAATTCATAGCTATTTCTGGTCAAAACACTGTCTCAAGCAATCAATCTCATGACGAAGATTATAGGGCATCAACCAAATGATTGGCTCCCCCTACTGGTCTTCCCGGGGATGGCATAAAACATTTCTCAAGCCTCGGCCCTTCACAGACCCCTTCTCAGGCACCGTTTGGCCCACCTAGATCCACAGAGTGTCCTACTGCTATAGCACTGAAGACAATCAACTGAATGAGCCTATATTCTTCTAGGCTTTTAATGCAAGGAGCAAAATGTACCTACGCAGGTCATTGCTCTGTGTGGAAAACTATCAAGCGAAGAGCATCTCCTTTATGTTTAGCTACAGATATCAGAAGCCCTTCACTGTTGTTCATTATCGCACATTATCAGATCTCTCTGGGTCATTTGAGGCGGGTGTCCTGGGCTCCTTCAGATCCACCTCGATCTTCTGCTCACACTGTCTGGCTATTATCCCTTTCCAGTTAGAATCATTCCCCTCAGCCCTTGCACCGATGGTCCAAAGGTCAGGAGGACATTGGGCCAGCTGCATCTCTAATACCTTCCGACCTAAGAGGCATTTCTGTTCCAATCACGGCCCGTGCACCTGCTCTCCTCCTCTTATACCGATGAGAGTCCTCAAAAATCGGTGTAGAAACTTGACAGTCACAGTCTCTCTTTACTAATGCACGGACCATCAGTTCATTCCAAGATCTTATTTTTATTCTCAACTCACCTTTCTCCACTTCTCTGTTAGTCTCTACCCCTCCTTAGCCGCTTCTTACTTGAATTGCAAATCTCAGCCAATTCCTGTAAGGCAGCCTTCAGCTCCTATCTATGCCTTACTGCCTGCCCCAGGCCTTTGGACCCAAATTCTTGCCCCCAAATGGTGACCTCACAGTGCTCACTTTCCCTTCCCAGAGTAGGATTCTGAACCCTGACTCCAACATACTTGCTGGACCCACAACATTGCCGACATCTTCTGGCTGGGCCTGATGCCCAGAAGTCTGAGTTCAGAACACAAAAGCCTGGCATGAAAATATGAATATAAGCTTCCTCTTATCAATTCTGCTTATTTGCCTCTATTGCCTAGATTAGAAATCTTTGATATTAGAATTACACAGGTTTAAACCTGAAAGGGAGCTTAGAAATCCTGTATCTCAGTGACTTCTAGACATTGCTGGTCTGCAAATCTCTGATATCAAGATCTCCTGGGATGCCTGTTAAACATAGAGATGCCTAGGCCCTACCACAGACCTATAAATTCAGAGTTTCTAGGCACTGGTCCCAAGAATCTACATTTTAACAAGCTCCCCAGGCATGTCGGATTCAGAGTTAGACCTAGACATGCTGATTATCAAAGCCTGTCATTTCACAGATGAGGAAACTGAGAGAACAGGAGCTGAAAGCCAGGTCCCACGAGTCCCAGGTTTTTGTTCGTTCATCATAGCACTTTCCAGCACTTTCTCTCCTGCTGGGAGAAGTACTTTGGAACTATCTTGTGTAAGAGCTAGTTATAAAGTCCATTTGCAGTAAAAAGCTTGTTTTGTGAAGAACACAGTGGACTATCTGTTAAACTCTCTCAAAAACCCTCCTTTGAAAAGGTCTGCACACTCCCGAAGGCTGCCATCTCAGGGTGACGTGTATTAACTGCTGCAGATTTATGATTTCTCCCCTCACCCCAAACTCACATGGGTCCAAAGCAGGAGGGCCTGCTGAGCTTCAGCAATGAGCTGGAGCATGAGAGAAGTATGCTGGGATGATTACTTGAGCTATCTGAACTACCCGGTACCCTTTGTTCATGAAGACTACATGAAGCAAGGCAAAGAGCCAAAAGCAAAATGGGAAAGACGCTGTCATGAAGAAAGAACGAATAGGTCTAGCCCCTCAGATGGCCCCCCTCTTTAGCTGCTTCCTGTTGAGCCACAAATTACATGCAACCACCGGCACAAATTCACACAAATAATGTTTTCCATTACGGATACATATTTTGGAAACAAAACAAGTAATGGACCCTTAGCCATTGACATTAACTGAAACAGCAGTATGATTTTTAGATAAGACAAATGACAGAGAGTTTAAGATAATAATCGAGTCCTTTTCAGCCAGAGCAAGATGGACATAAAACCTATGACAGCATTCTCATGATCTCTCACTTGGTAAAAGTGTAAAAGGTCACTTCAAACTTGGTTAAATATAGCAACCAAAGACATGAAAGACACAGTCACCTGGGAATACTAGGTTGTTTTCTTGATGTGGGGTGGCTCGGCCGCCGCTGAGAACTTGCTGTGAATATAATAACAAAATAGGGCCCGGGGATGAATCAAGAAATAGACTATTTGGATATGAGTTTCGCTAGCTCTAAATGTAATGTAGACTGGGAAACACTTGCGTGGCACTTGCCTACAAAACCATCAGAAAGGTTACTAGAAGTCTGTGCTGTGCGTGTAGTTGCTAAGGCTAAGAAATTTCAGTTGTTGCCTCTGCTTTTCAACCCATTAGTATTTTGTTCACCTGTCAAGAGAGAACAATGACACAAACTTGCAATTCGATGACAAAGAATCAACAGCCTTCCTAGCTTGGTCTCTCTCCTGGGCATTCCCAGAGTACATTGTGTGTAAAGCCCATGCGGAATTGTACACGTTGTGGTGTAGTGACAGCCTAGACTTACAAATTCACCTCCTCAGCATGAGTGTGCTCTGAGGCTAGCCTACACGTCTCATCCATCTTACTCCAACACCTAGATAGGCTCTGGGTACACAGGAGACTCGCCATGTACATTTGCTAAATGAATAGGTGTGGGTGAACGAATGAAAGAGAAATCAAAGGGCGCTGACTGGCCATCGTGGATGCTGAAAAATGAAAACTTTAGTCAATCCATCAATTGGTTTGCCTACATGGCGCCAAACGAGCAACCTGCTTGCTTTTTTCTCCCTCCAAATACCCAGGCATTTCAGGTTATGTTGCCACTCAACCAGAATTGAAAGACATAAACTATCTTAGCCGGCTGCACAAGACTCGGAAAACGCACATACATTCTGCCTTTAGGTTTACCCCTTAGGAAATGGTCTGCAACTGTGCGTGGTATTTTGAAAAAAGTCTCTATTATCGAAGGAAACCACAAGGACTTTATTAATGTTATCTCATTAATCTTCAAAAGATAGCTGTAAGGCAACAGCAAATTTTACTGACAAGGAAACAATTACAAAGGAGGCTGAATGGCTTGCTTCAAGTTATTAAGTTAATTACTGACTCAGTTGACATTTGACACTGTGGATATCCTCCTTCCTAAATTGCTTTCCCTTGACCTCCATGACACTAAACTATTTTCACTCTTTCCTTTCTCTTAGGCATTTAAGCTTCTTTACGGAAGAATGAATTTAACGTTAAATCCATTCATTTGTATCACTGCAAATTGTCTTTATCAATGCACCTAAACGTGCGTAGCTAGGTTTACAGACTTTCTGATGTTCTTTCTCATGTACTGAGACAACTGCAGCAGAGTAGTTGAAAGCATGAACTCTGGAGCCAGAATCCATCCTTTCAAATCCTGGCTAGATGTGTGACCTTGAGTCAGTCACTTAATCTTTTTGTACTTTGGATTCTCTACCTGTAAAATCAGGATAATGATAGTACCTCACCTCAGAAGGTTGTTCTGAGGGTTACACGATAAAAAACATATATACATGAAATGCTTAGCACCATGCCTGGCATATAATAAGCAATCAATGTTAGCTATTACTAATAACACTATTTCATAGACACATTTCCATCTAGCTAAGCAATGTTCCATGGTGTTAATACATCATGGCATGCTTAGCCAATTTCATCTTGCATGACATCTTGCATGGGAGTTCATAGGAATTTGGAAAATTTTTGAAAATCAAAAACAGGAGGTGGATCACATCCATCATTTTTGTTATTCGCTGGGGTTTCTTCAAATTCATTCACTGGTCCATCTTCCTCCCTCTCCTACTCCATCCTAGTCCCCTCTTTATCCCCAGGCCTTTGCTACAACCCCAGCCCAAGCACTCAGCACCTCATAATTTTGTTTAATGGGGCCCACGTAGGATGCATGGTGAACTAATAAAGCCCCCACCAAAGTGAAGTAATATGGCGTTAGATCACAACGCACCTAGCAACATCTTGTGCATGGCGCCTTTCCATAAATGCCATGTGGATAGACAAAATGGGATGGTTACGGGGACCATATGAAAGAGGAGGGCTGGAAGCAGGCTGGGGCCAGACTGGGAAGGGACCTAGACACCATGCCACAGAGTTGAGGTTTGATCTTATAAGCTATGGAGAGGCACTACATTTTTCTGACTTAGGCAAAGTGGGAAAGAAAAGAAGAGAATGCTACTTGGAGGCCAGGAAAGCAGTTTATGGCTTCCTAACTACTCAATAGTAAAGTTCATTTCTCTTTAGCCTTAAGAAATAGTTTTAATTATATTAAACTTTGAAACTGCCCAACTATTTCAGAGCATCCCTCTTCTTACTTGTCCCTCCCCAAGGAGGCTTTTTTTTTTTTAGTGGTCTAATATTTGCGTTTGTACAATTGTTTTAATAACAGATTCTGCTTTTCTAGGAGAGAGTTCAGCCACACCTCAATTTAAGTGCCTTTGTGTCTTATAACATTTCCGAGAAACAATTTGTGTCCAAGATTACCCTGCCTGAAAGACAGGTAGTTGTTGGTGGCCTGGGAAGCCTGGACCTGAGCTAATTGTGAGTTCCAGCTAGTCAGTTTCACAATAATTACCCAGCTCTGAAAGCAATCTCTATGGGAACATATAATTACCTACCAACTTGCTTTGACAACACTGGAACTGTAGTCTGTGACAGCCACCCTCCAGAAATGTGGTCCTTAGCCTCGAAATGAAGCAGGTTCTACTGCTAATGGTCTAGAAGGAGATCAGTGGGTAGCATCACCACTTCAATCAAACCCCTCACAGTATACTTGGGCCGTTGGCACCCCAGAAGAAAGGAAAACAATGCACTCGAGTACCTGGATGAAAATTTCCCATAAAGACTCCAAAGGATTTCTGTTTTAGTAGCATTATAGTAGTGAATAGCAACTCATCAGGGACCTTTCTCCATAATGGCTTATTCCAAATATTTATTTTTCTCATATCTCAAGCCCTGTGGAATTACAATGCTCCCACTGACTTACTGAATATTATTGCAGAAATGATGTTCTTGGTATGAAAGATATTGTATTTCCTCCCCCGATTACAGCCTTACATTTTGTTCCTTTTTAATTCCATATCTTTTATTATTTTTCTCTCTGAATTGATCCTCGGCATGTATAAAGGTAGCTCCTTATTCTTTTCCAACTGCCTCACTGATGGAAAGTTCTCTGGCAATGTGGGCTAGAAGGAAATCTCTCTCAGTCTCATTTCCTTCCCTTCAAAAGTAAACCCACTGGCCTGCCTCATCCACAAAAATGTAATGGGAATGTTTCCCTGTCACATTAGTCGGTCCTGCTGCAGGAAGAGCAAAAGGCCAGGCCAGATGGCGACTGTCACAGCTGGCTGGCTACACTGCCAGGATCACAGAGGCCAGGGCTGGGCCAGGTGTCACGGCTCAGAATGAGGCAACGGGGGACTCCATGAAATGACTTTAAGGCCAGGCTGACAGGAGACCAATAAAGCACTTTTTCGACAAACTGAGAAAATGACTTGCACCACCCTCTCTACTAGCTGACTTCTTCTGTTTGCAAAGGGGAGCTCCAGATCTTTGGCCACAGTGATATATTGAAGTAGACTCCTCTTCTGAAACCTTCGGACAAGGCCGATGAAGTAGCAACTGGGCGTAAACGTGCCCCAGGAAGGTGCAGAAGAGGCAAGGAGGAAGGGAACTGGACAAGGCTAAGAAAATGCGATAGCGCAAAGCTCCCCTTACCTGGTTAGCCTCCTTCCACGAGCCCAGAAGAGAATCAGGGATGATTCTCGCCCTAAAGGCATTTCCTGCCTGGTGTGAAATCCAACCTCTCCTATGCCTTGAACAGCTTATTTAGGGTTCCCGGGGGCTTTAATCTTCTCGGTACTTCCGAGAACAGAAATTCATAATTCCTTTTGGGTCAGAAGCACTGTCATTTGCAAAGACCTCCATGAATCATGCAAACCAGTGATTCATCAGCAAGCCCATTCCCAAAATAGCAATTGCTCTGAGAAGAGACAGCCCTAAATGCTACCAGTGGGATCCTACTTATGGATGACCCCAGATACTCCCTTCCATCTTCTCTGTGGGAGACAGAGTATTAGCCCTAAGCCCCTGGCCGGGCACCAGTGCCACATCATGGCTAATCAGGTACTCTGCGAGCTCACATGCTCTGCTAGAGGCTGGGACCTCCACCGTAATTTCTACCACTTGCTAAATTTCATCTCTATGGAAAGTAAAAAGGTGGCTATCTATCTGAGGAGCACTTGTTAGAGTAATCAAGCTTGAAATGGTGATGGAAATGCAAATCTGACGTTCCATTTCATGAACAGAAGGGAAAGCAGAGCCCAGCAGAGCAGGTCAGCTACCTCTGGAAGTGCTCAGTGCTCGCCTTTTTAATTCACGGAAACACTGCACCTCTCAGCATGTCTCTTTACATGTCCTATTCCATCTGCCCCTCCCTATCCCCTCTCTCTCTCCCTCTTACTCTTCCCCTTGTCCCCATTTCCTCTTCTCGTCCCTCCCCTTGCACCTTACTATACAATGCAAGTCCTGACCAGACTTAAGGGCCATCTCTGCTCATCTATGGCTGCCCGAGGGATGGTGCGTGCCCATTCCAACATCAAACACAAATGAATTTTGGGTCCTCGGCTCCATCAGGTTGCCTACGCTTCTGCTCCCTCCCATTAGCACTGACAACCAAGGAATGACCAGAGAGACCGAGACTGGATGCCTATCATATAGACTTTCTGCACCTCGTTGCCATGGTAACGGAGCTCTGTCACAAGAATAGGTGCCACATCTATGCACACAGGCTGCTAAAGCTTTCAACTCTGACAGCACAGAAGCAGATTAGCAGAGGCTAGCCCTGAGAGCTCAGGAGGCCGGTAGAGGCCGGCAGATGCCAAAGGGTCAGGTGGACAGAGAGGCTTGTGCATCCACAGCGGACATCCGGCCAAAACAACGTGCTCACGGAACAGGTGTCCCAGAACTCAGCATGGTCAGGAGAGCCTGAGCAGACAGAGCCCCGAGCCAGGGGCCGTGGGCCTGGAGGTGCTGGGACCACAGGAAGCCTAGGTGCCCCCTCCCCTTCCTGATCCACGCTTCTGGACTGTGTTCTTAGGAGCTGTTTGACAGCTGGCCCCACTCACAGGAACATAGGCTGCGTTTTCAGGTGGTGTGGAGCAATTCTAGACCATGGCGTAGATTTGCAAAGCTTTCTGGGGTCCCTAAGGTGAGCCAGAAAGCTGCGCTTTACAGGGCCTGGAGCCATGGGCCAGTAAGGCTCAAGTATCCTGGGGTGGGTTACCTTGTTTTCAAGTTCTTATTAACGAAGTTGAACTTTTCACTTCTCTGTGCTGGCCTGCAACTGAGCAACGGGGCTTTTCACCATGGCAACACTTCGTTTGTTTGTTTTTTTAATTTTTTTAATTTTAAAGATTTTATTTATTTGTTTGACAGAGAGAGGCACAGCGAGAGAGGGAACACAAGCAGGGGGAGTGGGAGAGGGAGAAGCAGGCTTCCCGCGGAGCAGGGAGCCCGATGCGGGGCTCGATCCCAGGACCTTGGGATCATGACCTGGGATCCTCACCTGAGCCGAAGTCAGATGCTTAACGACTGAGCCACCCAGGCGCCCCGGCAACACTTCGTTATTGCACCTCGCTGGCAGAAGGCCTCTTTCGGCTCAGAGGTGATGCTATTGTTCTCCAGCACAATCTAGAGTGGGACAGGTACCTGAAGAGGGCTTTGAGGAGATGCTGACCAGAGGAACCTCTTCGTTTTCCTCCTTCCTTCATTCTGATGCATCCTCCAGAGTCAAATGAATACCAAGACATACCCCAGAGGCAAAGAGATTATTTTCAGAAGGGCCACACCTCTGCGCACCTCCATTAACGTGGATAACTGAGAGCTGACTGTAAGTGTTTGGATCCTTGGAAAACAAAACTCAGTTTTATAAACAACTGGGCCTTGTTTTAAGGGGGGACAAACCCCTGATATTGGTTTGTATGACACTCCCCAACATTAGGGTTTTTAGGACACATTAAACAGTATCGCAAGTCAGAGCAGATTGGATTCATTAATGGAATTGGACCGCCTCTCTAAACATCAGAGCAACGTTTTAGTAATAAGAAACCTTACTTCCTCCACTTAGTTGAGCTGGAAAATTAATGTAGTGTGCTTCTGAAGAAACACATAATGAACATGATGAATTTTCATCATCTTGCTGAAAAGTGATTCTTTATGTTCTTATTCCAAATTTACAGCAAGTGAATTTAACGTTCCAAAGCTGCTGAGCCTTTTTAAGACCTCACTATCAATTTGTGGGGCGCTGTAACTGATTCTGACCTGGAATTGATTAGTGCTTTCTGAAAAACGCACGTGTAGCAAATTGCTGCACTTCAAGATAAATCAAGTTATTTGGGGGAGTTACACTTTATTTACATTTCTTCTAAGGAAAAAACAGCCCTTACCTGAGTATCCTGCAGAGACGCAGGGATCCAAACTGGTTCTGTGATTTTCATAGGAAATTTGTAATCAGGGAGTTAAAAAACTCCATCGGTAACCAGGAGCCCATGCTGACCAGCTCCCGGGCAGAGCTGATCTCAAAAACACCCACTGTTGCTTGGTCAAAAGTCATAGGCCACAAATGGCATCCCAGAGCACTGAGAACCCCCAAGGACATGGATGCTCTAGGCAGATGTTACAATATTTCTTTTTTTTTTTTAAAAACTGAGCTATAACTCACATACCATAAAATTCACCCCCTTTAAAGTGTATAATTTCGTGGTTTCTGGTGTATGCACGAAGATGCCCAACCATCAGCACGGTCTGGTCCCAGAGCATTTTGATCACCCCAAAAAAGAAACCCTATACACATTAGCAGTCACTCCCCATTCTCCGCTCCCCTCTCCCAGCCCGGGCAGCCGCTCCTCTACTTTCTGTCCCTATGGATTTGCCTATTCTGGACAATCATTCCTCATTGCATAAGGGCTTTGGTCTTTATACTGCTTTCAAAGTAACCACTGGGTCTTTCCCTGTCAGAAACAGTAAATCTGTAGGAAATGTTGAGGTGGTTCCATCTGAAATTCAGGTTCCCATACCAGTATGCAACTTCCTTGAGAGCAACTTCCTTGGGGACCTTTACTTGTAGATGTAGATGGCTGCTTCCAGCACTGCCTGAGCACAGATCTTCCCACCAGGTGTGATTCTCTCTTCCTCCCTTGGTTGGGAAAGTGGAGCACGGTGGTGGTCTTTGCTGTTTGTCAGAGACAGCATAGATTTAAATACCTCAAAGCCAGTTCCAGGCTGTTGGCCAGATGCAGGACAGCTAAGTAGACTCCAGAGTCAGGTGAACTAAGTCCAAATCACAGCTCTACCCACATTTTATGGGTTACAGGCTGTGTGATGATGGGCAAGTTACATGACCTCTCTGAGCCTCAGTTTCTCACCTTCAAAAGGGAAATGGTAGGACCAACCTCACGGGATTGATTTATTTTGAGGACTAAATGAGATATAGATAGATAGATATAAATATAGACGGATAGCTTGGTACCACACCAGGCATTAGTAAGATTTCAATAAATGATATCTAAAATGAAATGCCTATTGTGGGCCAGGTACTGGTTTTTGCATTTGCTGGTTGCTTCCTTACTGTGAAGCACACACCATCAAAAGGAGAGATGAGATTCTGAATATAAGAGCTGGCTATGCCTCTGAAAGATATCGATGTAATAAGATGACATGATGTCTGATCAAGTATGTGAAACTGATATCACATCAGTAAACACTAGTCTCAGATTAATTTCTTGACAGGCAAGGCGAGTTGACATTCTCAGGAAATTAAAATTCAACATGTTCTTTCTGCAAATACTATAGTCCATGAAAATCAATATGTTTTACCCTGACTATATGGCAGTTTCTCCAGTAATATAGAACAGCCATTCATGCACAGTATAATATGAAATCTATAGATCAATAAGCCCTTTGATTTATAAAAAGTTACAGCAAGTTGCCAGGGAGAAAAGATCTAGAAAAGATAAATGTCTCTCATCAAAAGGCTACTTTAAATATAATCCTGTCAAAATAAAGAATACATATCTTATACAGTATGTCTGAAAACCCAATAGGATTTTTAAACACAGTCAGGCATCTATCTTCACTAATAAAAAGTTCAAAGTCAAATATTTTATAACTGCATGCACAGGCTATCCAGTAGGTGGACAAAAACAAAGGGACTACCATCGGACTCTATCTTTAAGTGGTTATTTAACTCCTTTCTCAGGTTGGATGGATAATAACTTGGTGCTTAATACTGTTTATAGCAATAGAAAATGATCACAAAGCAGTGGGATCCCAGCAGAATTCCATTTCTAGAGGATTTCCTATAATCCTAAAGAATTAGAGCCATTCAAATCCCTGGTCCAGGACACTATCCGAGCCTCATAAAATTACAGATGGGAGCCGCTAACACTGACCAAAGGAAATCAGGAATCTGATACAGTCGTGTGTCATTAACCTGACATCGGAACATACACATTTTTCTCTCACTCATTAGCAATAGCCATGGAAAGGGATCACTCCGGGACTTCCCAAGGATCCCGTGGCTCTAAGAAACAACGATTCACTTTTTGGATCTTTTTCCCACCGTGTTGTGGATGCTCTTTACTCCTTCTGGCAGTCACGCTTTGGTTCTAGATAGGAGAAACACTGGATGAGGTGGTAAAGAATCTCTAGGAATCCAATTAACCATTTCCATTCCAGCACAAAGGAAATTTGAACAGGGTGGACTGAACAGAGAATAGTGGTAGGTGCCGAAAGGCCCCCACACTGCTGCCAAGTAGCAGTGAGGTTGGTCCTCTGCTCAACAACTCCTAGCCTAGCCTAGCCTAGTCAGCTGATCTGGCTTCCGGTCTACCTCTGTCACTAACTAACTGTATGATCTCTGGAAGTGGCTTTTTTTTTTTTTTTTAAGATTTTATTAATTGAGAGAGAGAGAGAACACAAGAGTGGGGTGGGGGCAGAGGGAGAAGCAGACTCCCTGCTAAGCAGGGAGCCCGATATGGGGCTCCATCCCAGGATCATGACCTGAGCCGAAGGCAGACGCTTAACCCACTGAGCCACCCAGGTGCCCCTGGAAGTGGCTTTAATCTTCCAGGCCTCTGTGTCCACATATGTAAACTGTGGAGGTAGAGCTAGATGCTCTATCTTTCTCTGCATCCTATGATCCAGTTCCAAGACCCTTGGCCACTCTCTGTTTTACTCTTACCATCATCAGGATTTGGAATGCAGAAGATCGGACACACCCACTCACAAAGAGACCTTCATTTGGTAAGTCGGTGATTTAGGCTTTCATTACTAATTTCCCAGGCACTGTGTTAGCTCCTGGGAGTTAAAGAGAACTATGTCTCTGCCCTCAAAGATTTTTGGTGAGATATATACCTAAGATCCAGAAGCATCTGCAATAGTCCAAGGGAAACACTGCTAGCTTCCCAGGTAAAGAGATCTAGCAACCAAAGGGAGGGCATGACAAAAATTTAGGGGCAAAAACTCTGTTCCTGGGCTCTAGGTCAAGACCCAGACAGTGGGCAGAAGTAAAACTTGAATTTAGGGGTCTGTTCAGATCCTTGGAGAGGGCACCAAGGGCCTCAGTTGCGGGGTTAGGCATTTCTCACTATTACCAATTCGCCAAAGCTCAGTGACAAATTCCTTCTTCTCAGGTAGGACTCAGCCTCCTTGTTTCACCTCTGAAACAAGAGCTACAGTGCCTTTGCCTGCTCAAGAGCTTTCTCCATTTTCGCCTTCCTACCCCCAGCTCACGTCACAGCCCCTTCTTGCCCTGCGTATGACCGCTGGTAGAGAAGAATACGGTAAGGGTCAAATGGTACTTTGGGCCGCCGTCAGCTAGGTATATGATTTAGACAAATTACTTTTTTTTTTTTTTAAAGATTTTATTTATTTATTTGAGAGAGAGAGAATGAGAGAGAGCACATGAGACGGGGGAGGGTCAGAGGGAGAAGCAGACTCCCTGCCGAGCAGGAAGCCTGATGCGGGACTCGATCCAGGGACTCCAGGATCATGACCTGAGCTGAAGGCAGTCGCTCAACCAACTGAGCCACCCAGGCACCCTAGACAAATTACTTTTGATGCCAAACCTCAACCTGGTCTTTTTCTTCCTCCCCCACACTACCACCTGACATTTATTTGTATGGATTCCAGAGCACTCTAAAGAGGCAGACAGTGAGGCTCAGAGAGGAGAAATGACTTGCCCAAGGCTACACAGCCTACAAATACAAAAATCCTTAGATAGTCCAAAGAATATGTGCATGACAATAAGGAAGGATGTCACCAGGGAAGGCCAACGGGACCAGGCGGCTACTATGAGGATTCACAGCAGAGGCTTCACTTTGACAAATTTACCATGGTCTGAAATTTGGTCAATTTTGCCCATCCAGAAATCTGATTTTGCCAGCATCCTAGGTGCTCATCTGACTCATGCTTTAAAAAAAAAAAAGCCCCCAAGATGTGCACCTGGCCAGCTCATTCAGTAGAGCATGCGACTCTTGATCCTCATAATTTCGAGCCCCACGTTGGGCGTAGAGCTTACTCAAAAAAAAAAAAAAAAAAAAAAAAAAATTTTAAAGCTCCCAAGAAAGTGGCATAAATAATTAGAATGCCTGGGTACCGACTTGCAATGTGAATTATTACTACAGGGGGACCAGATTCTCACATTCTCTGGCCACGCTCTCCACAGACAAGCTACATGAAAAGGATGAATTATAATCGGAAGGTTGATGGGTGAGTCTGGAATCATAACCAGGTGAGTTAGTGAAATCATGTAAAATTTCAGTGGCATCAGGTGTCCACAATGAAGATAAAGCTGCCATAGGAAGTGGCCCTTTGACACCCACAGCCTTAGAGCTGGACAGGCTCTGCCCTAGTTACTCTCTCCAGCTTCTGTTCTCATTGACATATTACTTCTTTAACAACATTAATACCTCCCGGTGACATCCCTCTGGTTTGATCTATTGCATCTTGTTTAAAGTTTAATTATCAGAGAACAACCTACTTCGAGAGTCTTCAGGGGACATCTGTCACCTCCATGGACTAACAGTCAAGACCAGGTTTTCTGATTCTGAGTCTGCAATGCTTTCCACTATCTTGCTGCCTCACCATCAAATGGGATGATCCCATATCCTTCACGGGAGAAAAATGAGACAGGCGCAAACAGGCTTTGAAAGTACCGTGCCGATATAAGCTATTATCATTTTAAAATCAGCACACATGGATCTTTTGTCATCCTTCAACTTTACCAAAGACAGTGGTAAACGAGAGCAGAGAGCACTTACTGGAGAATTTCCAGGAGGGGAAATTTCTCAGTCAGCTGAAAACTTGGGGAAACTCCTGGTTAACTACTGTTTTGATTTAAGCTCCCCCAGGCTATCACTTCTTTCCCAAACAGTGCTGATGCAAGATATATGATGAAATGAGGTCAATGGGGGCTGACCCACCCCCCCCCCCCCCCAAGCCAGGGCCGGGAGAAGGCTAGGGTCATCAGTGTGCAATTAGTTGCCAACTGATAAACGAGGAGTCAATTGGCTGAAAGACGTGAAGAAGTGAAGATCCGCAAAAAAAAAAAAAAAAAAAAAGATATACCGGCTGATTTATGAGGGGGAAAGAGGAAGAGGAAGGGGGGAGAGAGGATGGGAATGAATCTGAAAGCCCCGAGAAAGAAGTACATGTAGCAAAGAGGTCCTCAATAGCAGCACCAGAGGCAAAGAACTCCTTCCCCTCCCACCAGCCACATGGAACATTTCTCTCCCCGGGAAGAGGAGGCGATCATTTCCTCAGAAGATTGATTACACTCACACAGGCCATACTAAAAGTTGACCTCAGATTATACTCATCATATTTCACTTCAAACTCTCATTTTTTGATTGTCACATGTGTCATTCTCTGAGTCAGTGGTGGGGAGAGGAAAAGGTACATTATTGTCGAAGATGAAATATACTTATCTTTCAAAAGGACATGTTTTCTGCTAGAAATTTCTGTACTCTGAAAATGCTCATTAAAAAAGAAAACAAAACAAAAAACACATTTTCCTCTGGTAGTAAAAAACCCGAGGTAAATAAATGCCAGAGCAGTCACCTACTACACCCCTACAACGCACCTACTGGTGTGTTCGCACCCGTGTCCATAATTACGCTGTCAGATATGACACCGTATCTACATATGATAATAGATTTGAGAGAGATGAGCGTCGGGCCTTAAAGGTCAACTAGAAAAATCCTCCCACCCAATCTTGGAACCATTATGTGAAAAGAAATGAGAAAGAGAGACTAATTCTTCTGAAGACAGAACCTAGGCCAAACCACACAGTATAGATAGTTCCATGAAAGGAACAGGAGTCGGGAGGTAAGAGCAGGGAGGGCAGAGGGCATGCCGGAAAGTGCGTGTGGGGCGGGCCCTCCACAAAGGCAACCATCTCCTCTGTCTCTCCTCAGGGGCTGCCCTGCCATGTGGACGAGGGTTCCAGCTCATTAGTACTTTGACCCTGTCTCTGAATCTGATGACCTTTGAGCATCACCCCTCCACTTTGTGAATAATAGAGACCTTCCCTCTGCAGAGTCCCCCTGACTTGGCTCCTTTCAAAGCCAGCCAACACAGCCCTCCCCACCAACATGGGATCCAGGAGAATACAAGGAGCAGCCATTGTGCTGGGCAGGGCTGGGGAGGTAGGGGGAGCAATAGCAAGTGACCCGATGCTGTGGCTACCCCGGAAACCCATCCTCTGAGGTACAAAGGCCACCCGACGCTCAACTGGCTAGTCCCAGGCACCGCAGGACTGCAATGCCATATTGGAGCCGTTCACGTGGGTGACTGCCGACTCTTCCATGCAAAAGATACCTGTCAGACACAAACATTTAGCCACTGGGCCTCTTCACAGCCGGGCGGTCACCTTAATCCATGTTTGTGTGTCTCTTCCTGACCCAGGGTCTAGCTCTCTACCTGCTATAGGGAAGAAGCTCAATAACCTTTTTTTTCCCTGCTATTTCACGTAGCTAGAGCTCATAGAGAAGAACACTGGCTTTGGACTCCGGGAGCATGAGTATTGAAGACGGTCTCTCCCCTCTCGCGCCTCAGCTCCCGCAGCGCGTTCCAAATGACTCGTTCCCTCACTTCGTTCGGCTCGCCTTCCAAACACTCCCTTCTTGGCCAGGCTTTCCTCACCACCCTATCTGTCACCACCACCCACAGCCCTCTTTACCTCTGCCCCGCTTTACTTTTTCTTCACAGCACCGACCATAAAACTGAAATCGCCTTGTTCATTCTTTTCCTTCATCCCTCCATCTGTCTATTCATTCATTCATGATTTCCTTGTTGGCTGTCTCTTTGCCCTCCATCCCCAGCCCCACCAATAGAATTTTAATTCTGTTAAGGCAGGGATTTTTTTTCCCTTGTCACTGCATCTTTCTTTTTTAAGATTTTATTGATTTATTTGAGAGAGAAAGTGAGCGAGAGAGAGAACATGAAGGGGGGATACAGAGGGAGAAGCAGACACCCTGCCAAGCAGGGAGCCTGACGTGGGACTCCATCCTGGGACCCCAGGACCGTGACCTGAGCCGAAGGCAGACGCTTAACTGGCTGAGCCCCCCAGGCATCCCCTTGTCACTGCATCTTGTTCGCTGCTGTCTCCCTAGCTACAGAGAACAGGGCCTGGCACCTGGTAGGTGCTAATAAATATCTGTCGAATTAAAAACTGAAGGCACAGTAGATGCTCAATAAACATGTGTCGAACAAGACAATGAAGGCGGTGGGCTGGAGGAGCTCAAGGCCCTTCCCAGAGCTGAAAGTCCACGGACCATGGCGGCACTCAAGGGCACTCCGCACTAGCATGTTCTGATAAGGATCTGCCATTCCAACAGGCGCCTCCCCAGCTGCCCCCAAGGGCTAAGTGAGGGCTCTCGTGCTGGTCTCCCCCTGGTTCCCGGAGTTTGGCGATCCTGCTCCTCCGCACCTCTCTGAGCTGGACACCGGAGGGCAGTATACCCACACTTACTGCTTCCCTCCAGCAGAGGGCCAGAGGTAGGGGGACTCCAAGTTCCAGATAAATGGCAGGACTCGGGTGTCAAATTGGCATGTCAGGACCGGCGCCGAGCTGCCCCCTGATGTGAGGAGCTGCAGACTGCAGGACAAAGGGTTCAGTAAAGACTTCATTCAAAATTTGTAACATGGAAATCAAATGTGAACAACAGACCCCAAAACCATCTGTTCTTGCCAAAGCCAGGACAGACTCCATGGCTAGCTGCCAGAAGTGTCCTGGGTTGTTCTCTACACACTAAGGGAGGGAGCCACGTTTCGCTGTGACAAAAGGCCCTGATGCAAAGGGCTGCCAAATGTAATCTTTCTTTTGATGGATTCTCTTTAACTAGAGTAATATAATAAAATGATAATGATAATCTTTTGGTTTATGATTATCCCGAGTTATCACCGCCCCCCAAAACAAAGCCAACTCCTGGCATCAAAGGAAGCTGACCTTACAAGCTGATTATTTGCGTCTCCGAGACATTTATCATTGGAACTTGGTGACAATGCATTATAATTAAAACATGGTACCCATTATAATAAGTTGGGGTATAATTAAATCCAAAAATTGAACACCCTGCTACAATATTAAATATGTGCACCAAAGTATATATAAAGAAAAACTTATTACACTTAACAAGTATGGGCATACGCATGTAATTTCTATTAAGAAATTTAAGGGCTTAATGAGAACCCAAAACCCCTCAACATGTGAATTTCTATTGCGATCGCATATTCTAGTGCTTTTGAATTCTTCGCTGCTGACATATATAAATTTAATTTTAACCATACCTTCTTGTGAAATAAAAACCTTGATGCTCTTAATAAATATACTTCAAGTCTTATATCCGAGCAGACTTTCCTCATATTTTTTCCTAAGTCACCAAACTCAGAATATCCTCTCCGCACCCTGGGTACATCCTTTTATGGACTCCAATCTTCCACACAACCCCTCAGGCTGCAACTGCAGACTGCTCACAATACTACCGGCCTATATATTTGTGTGGAAAACCAGCAATCTCTAGCTTCAGAACTAGATCATTGCCTTGGACCTCTGAGAGGTTTTGTATGGTATTTCTTCTATAAACCTGTGTCACCTCCCTGTAAGCTTTTGGTGAATTAAAGTGTTCACTTGGAATGAGATAAACTGGGCAGGCTTGTCCCTGCAAGTTCCTGTTAATAAAGTTGAGAGGGTTTCGACCCTCAGGAGGTGAAGAAGAAAGAGCTGGTCCATCTTGGGCTGTCGGAGGTGATCATTTTCCGTCAGCCCCCTGATAAGTGCCAGCAAATGTATCCCTTTTAGCATCATTTAAACCAAGCTAATATGGGAGGCTTCTCCTCTATCTAAGCACGAGGCAGCAGAATGAAAGAAAAAAATAAACAAACAGCTCTAAACTTATTTAAATAACTCCACCGAAAAGGCAGAAAGGCAAAGCCTCTAAAGCAATGTGTGCGGAAAGCTGGTTCCGTTTGGGGCTTTGAATCCCGAGCGCCCTAGATTCGCTTCACCTGGACAGGGTGTGGACCCCGGGAAGCAATGCTTGGTGTCTGCTCCAGTGTTAGCTTCTTATCATTTCTACAGAGGCTTTAGTTTTTAATCAAGAGAACAGGAAGTAAGCTGAAGGCAATAAAACACAGAACAGAGCAGGGCCCGTGAATTCCAGGATAAAAACGTAAGTGCTTGAGAATGTCCCTAAGCACAAAGGAGGCCTCGTCGTTTGTGTGAAATTTGCTAAGAAGGAATAGAAGGAGTAGACGGCTAAATATAGCTTATTGAAAATATATGAAGTCTACACCGGGGTCAGTCACCTTTTTAGCCTTGAAGGCTGGCAGATGGGGGGCGGAGGGGAGAAAGAGTGGACCATATGCCTCTTCCTTTTCTCGACTCCTTCCTCCCAGTGCCTCTCTGGCTTTCTCCCATTCCCTTCCTCCTCCTGCTTCCACTCATCATCTGTTCCTCCCCACCCTGTGGAAGAGAAAGACCACAAACCTAAATCGGGGTTGTAGACCTGCCTCCACAGTGGCCTTGGGCACCCCAGAGCCTAAATGTACCCGATCTCCACAGCATCTCCACTGTCAATACTCTTTCCTATGATAAAACGTTGGCTACTGCGTGGCTGAAGATGCTCATGGCTTCCCAGTCTAGTTTAGGGAAGATTTAAAAATCCATCTGGTGAGTAGTAAGTAGAAGAACAGATTCCAGGAGGCAGAAACGATGGCACCCATTGCATTCCTCCCCCTGAATCTGTCATGACATATTGAAAATACCTATTTATCCATTTGTCTTCCCCACTGGACTGTGAACCCCTAGAGGCTAGGAACTGTATCTCTCGTCTTTATGTCGCAGTATTTACCTCAGAGTCTGACACAGAAAGGGGCCATTTAATAAGTGTGTGTTTAACCGAACCAAGCCCCTGTGTATCCACAGGCAACAAAATGGTGCCTTCAGCCTAAAATATGCCAACTGAGAAGAATGTCATGCGTGGATCCTAGGACGTTTCCAAAACTTAGTAGTTAAAACACATATGGCTACTCCAACCAGAAAGCAACTGGTATAATCAAAAGAAGCAAGGAACATTTAAAAAGCTGTTACATTCCTCAGAAACAATGTCCTTTGGAAAGACTATCCTTTATCTGCCTGTCAGGGACCATGTCCTTCCCTTGCGGTAATTCACAAAAAGTGGTCATAGCCATGAAAAACTACAAAGGCAAAGAGTCTGCTTATGCTTTGCTAGGATTAGATATTAAATAAATGGATAAGGGTCACATGTGGTCCCAATTCCAAGTTCATGTTGCAATGCCTGGTCAAGGTTGGGTGAGGCAAGAGAAAATTTCCAGCTTCTATTCTGAACAACCTGGCTTAGGCCCGAGAAGATAGTCATGAAAACTATCCAGGGAAGTGTAATTTTTCATTCAAATCTTCAAAAAGAAAAAAACAAAACAAAACAGTAAAACAAGTTTACTATCTTATGTATCTAAATACTTATGAACTGAAAATCTGTTTTTAGAAGGTTATATTACAAGTAATATAAATTATCTTAATGCTTTGAAATGCACATTATGTGCTAGAATACTATTCTATTTCCCTGAACAGCTACCATATGAAAAATGGTGGGCTAGCTCTCTCATAAGCATCTGGAATAAACAATCATCATCTATATAGCACATGGACTCAAGCACATTCCATGGAACAAGAGTCCTATGGGCAGTGCCTAGGGCCATTTTTCATAGTTTACTATTTCAGCAATTTTGATTTTTCTCTTTTAAACTCAGAAGGCAGTAAGAGCCATTTCCAACACACACCAACAAAATTCCATTTCTGTATGCTGAAGTGTAAGTACAAAATCAACCCTAAGCTGATAGTTTTTAAAGGACCCCAGTTTAAAAATATGACTCTCCATCATGTTATGACAAATCCTTAAATGTGCCTGAAGAGAAATGTACTGACAATTTAGACCTTAGCTATAGTAGTACTGAGAAATGTGTGAACTGGGAGAAGATAAATGGTTTTAAGTTAAAGCAAGGTAATTAGGGATTGGGTATACCTTATCTGAGACTTAAAACAGAAACTACTCAAAAAGGCAGCCTTCTCAAAGTCTGGAACATTCTCTATTCCTACAGATCAGTTCAGTGCTTATTTAGATGAGGTTTCTCTAACATCCCACTGCCTCAGTTACTTGGGGGGTCACCACTCAAATCAGGATTTCTGAGGACACATTTTTCCAAACTAACCAACAGTTTAAGTGGCACAATTTATAAACTGTCAGAGATAACTTCCTCTTTTTTCAGTCTTCTAGGAATCATTAACATTTTTTAGCTTTGCCCCCACAGTTAAACTCACTCGATTTCATCACCACTATTTTCTGAGTGACTATAGACCACCCCTCCTTAGAACTCCTCCTGGTAGGCCAGCCCTACCTAGCTTCAGGATAATCTCCAAAGCTAGGAGGCCCAGCGCTCAGGGTCAAGTCTCCCTGGGCCTCCAGTCCTGCTCTGACATTTTACCCTGGTTGCAGTAACTGGGCTTTTGGTAACGTCTTGTGATTCACACAGCTGGGTTACTTCCAGTCATCCTGGCCCATCCTGACACTATCTTGCCTGTGTTCCTGTCTTGGCTTCCCCGCCAGAATTTTAGTTCTGGATTGCCTTGCCACTGCTCCTCAGGGTCCTGCCCCTGAGCCTTGGATTAGAAATCTAAGTTCTTAACTAGAGTCAGATGAGCTCAGCTGCGATCAGATGTCCCAACTGGGCACATGTTGATCTCCCCACCTAGACTTTGCACTCAGAGCCAAGACCTAGACCTTATTATATTCACCTGTATTCCACAGACCAGAGCACAACGCCCAGCACATAGAAAGCCTATAGGGGACGGAATGAGTAGACCTCTGTGATATTTATCACCTGCTGCCAGGTTTACTTGAAGCTGGTATTGTGTCCACAAAAATAAACATCTTCCGGGGCGCCTGGGTGGCTCAGTTGTTAAGCGTCTGCCTTCGGCTCGGGTCGTGGTCCCAGGGTCCTGGGATCGAGCCCTACATCGGGCTCCCTGCTCCGTGGGAGGCCTGCTTCTCCCTCTCCCACTCCCCCTGCTTGTGTTCCCTCTCTCGCTGTGTCTCTCTCGGTCAAATAAATAAATCTTTAAAAATAATAATAAACGTCTTCCTATTACTGGAATTTTCTCTGATCACCAGCGCCCCTTCCCCACATCTCCTTGAAGGTGAGGGGACAAGTGCTGTAGTTTTGGGGCTTAAAGTGCATACATGATTGTTAAATCTAATTTCTCCCATTCGTCTTAAGCCTTCTCTCAATCCTGCCAAAGCTATTAAGAAGAAATTCTTTTTACCTGAAGAAGTTTCCTGATGTCTCAAGGAGACAAATCTTTTCTCCGTATGGTAAGCTGGGTAAGATATCAAGAAATCCCTTTTTTTATAAGGCTTATTTAGCACAAGTGAAGAAAGGTCAATTTTAAATTCAACTGGAGCTCAGTAACACATTAAGATTTTATACTTCATTTTAGGTATATCTAGTTAAAATAATAGAGCAAACCAGCTTTCCTTCTCTGAAACACTGGACTGTAGATAACGAGAAGAGGTGCTGGTCGGACAGATGGTACGATGATGGTGTTCAGGAGGAGGAGAGTCTGGTCTATACATCTTTGGGCGAGTTGGCTTGGATGCCCACAAGATGAATGGGGTCCCTCAGCCTGACACTAACTTCTCCTTTTGTATGCCTCAGTATTCAAATTTTCCACTTTTATGTAATGTTATGTACAACTTTACCTCAATAAAAGAATATTTCCACCTTAATTCGATGCTGGCAAGAGAGGAAGGAGCGGGGCTGAGGCTCCTACAGCCACCACCTAACTGTGGGATGCCGAGCCCGGGTACTTGGCCCCCACGGGGCAGAGGATGGGCATGCTTGTTTTAGGGAGCCACGCAGATCCATCGAGCTTGTTTATTTACCTTTGATGAGCAGAACACAGAAATCATCAGACTGCTTATGCCTCGTGCAGGGACTAATATGCAAGAATGAGTTCTGTAAACAGCACGGTTCAAACACCGCCCTTGTTGTGGCTATTGCAATAAACACTTTGCTTTAGAAACAGAACCCCCGGCACACAGTTCTTGCATCTTCTAAGCCCTCTAAACTTGGGGGGAATGAGTTTATCTGAGGCTTCCCACACTGGGGTGGAGCTGGGGGTGGGGCACGGTGAAGACAGAAGGATACAAAAAGGGGCACTGGATATTTTTGCTTCACCTCGGGCTGAGACTTGTTAAAGTAATATGGGATACAAACGGGACTGTCCTCATAATCTGTGGGGCCCGGCGCAAAACAAAAACACGGGATCCCTTCTTTAAAAATTACTAAGATTCTGGGGGGCGGAGCAAGATGGCGGAGGAGCAGGAGACCTGGATTTCGTCTCCTCTCAGGAATTCAGCTGGATAGGGATCAAACCAATCTGAACACCTACAAACCCAACAGGAGATCGAAGAAAGGAATAGCAACAACTCTCGCATCAGAAAAGCGACCCCTTTCGGGAAGGTAGGACGTGCGGAGAAGTGAATCCGCGGCGATATTCGGGAGGATAGACGGCGGGGGAGGGGCCTCCGTCGGCCGCTTCTGGCAAGTGATAGAGCCGCGGAGCACAAAATCGGAACTTTTAAAAGTCCGCTCCGCCGAGGGACGTCACTCTGGTGGCTAAGCGGGGGGTGGAACCCCCCGGGACAGTGTGGTCTCTGGACCCTCGGGGTCACAGAAAGACCGGGGGTGCCTGAGTGCGGCAGAGCTCCCAGGGATCGGAGCAGGGAAGCCGGCTGCAGAGGCGGAGCCCAGGCGCGGGCTCTCAGCTCGGGGTTGTCATAAACTGTGATCGACGGCCCAGTCGGGCCCCTGCTCCTCCAGCAGGGACCCAACAAGCGGCAGATCCGGGGAGACTCACCTTCCTCCCCCGGGAGGAGCCGCGCGGGAGTGTACCACAGGGATGTGCTGGGTTTGGAGACTCCACCCGGGGTCGGGGGCCAGAGATAGAAACGCGCGGTCACAGGCCGGGCGAGCACGGAGTGCGGCCGGAGACCGGGGAGACGGGAGTGACTGGCGGCTTTTCTCTGGGGGCTCACTGAGGAGAGGGGCCCCGAGTTCTCGGCTCCTCCGGGGCGGAGACTGGGAGGCCGCCATCTTCACTCTCCGCCTCCAAAGCTGGACGGAAAGCTCGCAGGGAACAAAAGCCCCGGAGAGCAAACCCGAGCAGATTACTTAGCCGGGAGGGGGCAAGGGCGGGGCAATTCCGCCTCCGGCAGAGACATTTGGAAACCACGGCAACAGGCCCCTCCCCAGAAGATCAGCGAGAACAGCCGGCCAAGACCAAGTTCACCGATCAATGAGAACGGCAGAACTCCAGCGCTAGGGGACTACTGCACATAGGATTCATGGCTTTTCCCCATGATTCTTTAGTCTTTTAAAGTTAATTTTTTTTAACTGTCTTTTTGTCTTTTTATTTCTTTTTGAATTTTTCTTTTTCCCTTTTTCAACCAGCATCTTATCAATCCCTTTTTAAAAAAAAAAACATTTTTATTTTTCATTTTTAGAGTCATATTCTATCCCTTCATAGTAGTTACCCATATTTTTGGCTTATATATATAAGTTGTTCTCTCTTTAAAATTTTGAGATAGTTTCTTCTAACAGATTAAAATATACCCTAAATCTCTAGTATATGGTGCTTTCTATTCCCCTGCCTGATCACATCCTCTCCCTTTTTTTTTCTCTTTTTCTTTTTTTAAATCCTCTTCTTTCTTTTTTCAAACAACTTCTTATCAATTCCTTTTATAAAATTTTTTATAATTTCCATTTTTATAGTCATATTCCATCCCTTCATCATATCAACCCTTATTTTTGTACATATATAAGTTTTTCTTTCTTTAAAATTTTGGGAGGCACTTTCTTCTAAAAGACCAAAATACACCCCAAATCTAGTGTGTGGCACTGATCTATATACCAGCCTGATCATATTTGATCACATTCTGGGTTTTTTGTTGTTGTTGTTGTTTTGGTTTGTTTGTTTTTGTTTTTATCTTTATCTTTTTCTTTTTTTTTCTTTTTCTTTTTTCTCTCTTTCCCTTTCTTTTCCCACTGCTTCAGGTCTTTTCTGATTTGTTTAGAGTATATTTTCTGGGGACGTGGTTACTCTGCTAGCATTTTGTTCTCTCATTAATCTATTCTCCTCTGCACAAAATGACAAGACGGAAAAAATCACCTCAACAAAAAGAACAAGAGGTAGTACCGACTGCCAGGGACCTACTCAATACGGACATTAGTACGATGTCAGATCTAGAGTTCAGAATCATCACTTTAAAGATACTAGCTGGGCTTGAAAAAAATATGGAAGTTATTAGAGAAACCCTTTCTGGAGAAGTAAAAGAGCTAAAATCCAACCAAGTAGAAATCAAAAAGGCTATTAATGAGGTGCAATCAAAAATGGGGGCGCTAAGTGCTAGAATAAATGAGGCAGAAGAGAGAATCAGTAATATAGAAGATGAAATGATGGAAAATAAAGAAGCTGAGAAAAAGAGAGATAAACAACTACTGGATCACGAGGGCAGAATTCGAGAGATAAGCGATACCATAAGACGAAACAACATTAGAATAATTGGGATCCCAGAAGAAGAAGAAAGAGAGAGAGGGGCAGAAGGTATAATGGAGCAAATTATAGCAGAGAACTTCCCTAATTTGGGGAAGGAAACAGGCATCAAAATCCAGGAAGCACAGAGAACCCCTCTCAAAATCAATAAAAATAGGTCAACTCCCCGACATCTAATAGTAAAACTTACGAGTCTCATAGACAAAGAGAAAATCCTGAAAGCAGCTCGGGAGAAGAGATATGTAACCTACAAGGGTAGAAACATTAGATTGGCAACAGACCTATCCACAGAGACCTGGCAGGCCAGAAAGGACTGGCAGGATATATTCAGAGCACTAAATGGGAAAAATATGCAGCCAAGAATACTCTATCCAGCTAGGCTGTCATTGAAAATTGAAGGAGAGATAAAAAGCTTCCAGGACAAACAAAAACTAAAGGAATTTGCAAACACAAAACCAGCCCTACAGGAAATCTTGAAAGGGGTCCTCTAAGCAAATAGAGAGCCTAAAAGTAACATAGACCAGAAAGGAACACAGACAATATACGGTAACAGTCACCTTACAGGCAATACAATGGCACTAAATTCCTATCTTTCAATAGTTACCCTGAATGTAAATGGGCTAAATGCCCCAATCAAAAGACACAGGCTAACAGACTGGATTAAAAAACAAGACCCATCGATATGCTGTCTGCAAGAGACTCATTTTAGAACCAAAGACACCCCCAGATTGAAAGTGAGGGGGTGGAAAACCATTTACCATGCTAATGGACACCAAAAGAAAGCTGGTGTGGCAATCCTTATATCAGACAAATTAGATTTTAAACCAAAGACTGTAATAAGAGATGAGGAAGGACACTATATCATACTTAAAGGATCTATCCAACAAGAAGATCTAACAATTGTAAATATCTATGCCCCTAACATGGGAGCAGCCAATTATATAAGGCAATTAATAACAAAAGCAAAGAAACACATCGACAACAATACAATAATAGTGGGGGACTTTAACATCCCCCTCACTGAAATGGACAGATCATCTAACCAAAAGATCAACAAGGAAATAAAGACTTTAAATGACACACTGGACCAAATGGACTTCACAGACATATTCAGAACATTCCACCCCCAAAGCAACGGAATACACATTCTTCTCTAGTGCCCATGGAACATTCTCCAGAATAGATCACATCCTAGGTCATAAATCAGGTCTCAACCGGTACCAAAAGATTGGGATCATTCCCTGTCTATTTTCAGACCACAATGCTTTGAAACTAGAACTCAATTACAAGAGGAAAGTCGGAAAGAACTCAAATACATGGAGGCTAAAGAGCATCCTACTGAAGAATGAATGGGTCAACCAGGATATTAAAGAAGAATTAAATACATGGAAACCAATGAAAATGAAAACACAACTGTTCAAAATCTTTGGGATGCAGCAAAGGCAGTCCTAAGAGGAAAGTATATAGCAATACAAGCCTTTCTCAAGAAACAAGAAAGGTCTCAAGTACACAACCTAACCCTACACCTAAAGGAGCTGGAGAAAGAACAGCAACTAAAGCCTAAACCCAGCAGGAGAAGAGAAATAATAAAGATCAGAGCAGAAATCAATGAAATAGAAACTAAAAGAACAGTAGAACAGATCAACGAAACTAGGAGCTGGTTCTTTGAAAGAATTAATAAGATTGATAAACCCCTGGCCAGACTTATCAAAAAGAGAAGAGAAATGACCCAAATCAACAAAATCATGAATGAAAGAGGAGAGATCACAACCAACACCAAAGAAATACAAACAATTATAAGAACATATTATGAGCAACTCTATGCCAGCAAATTAGATAACCTGGAAGAGATGGATGCATTCCTAGAGATGTATTAACTACCAAAACTGAACCAGGATGAAATAGAAAACCTGAACAGACCTATAACCACTAAGGAAATTGAAGCAGTCATCAAAAATCTCCCAAAAAACAAAAGCCCAGGGCCAGATGGCTTCCCAGGGGAATTCTACCAAACATTTCAAGAAGAATTAATACCTATTCTTCTGAAACTGTTCCAAAAAATAGAAACGGAAGGAAAACTTCCAAACTCATTTTATGAGGCCAGCATTACCTTGATCCCAAAACCAGACAAAGACCCCATCAAAAAGGAGAATTACAGACCAATATCCCTGATGAACATGGATGCAAAAATTCTCACCAAAATACTAGCCAATAGGATCCAACAGTACATTAAAAGGATTATTCACCATGACCAAGTGGGATTTATTCCTGGGCTGCAAGGTTGGTTCAACATCCACAAATCAATCAATGTGATACAATACATTAACAAAAGAAAGAACAAGAATCATATGATCCTCTCAATAGATGCAGAAAAAGCTTTTGACAAAGTACAGCATCCTTTCTTGATCAAAACTCTTCAGAGTATAGGGATAGAGGGTACATACCTCAATATCATAAAAGCCATCTATGAAAAACCTACAGCAAATATTATTCTCAATGGGGAAAAACTGAGAGCTTTCCCCCTAAGGTCAGGAACGCGGCAGGGATGTCCACTATCACCACTGCTATTCAACATAGTATTGGAAGTCCTAGCCACAGCAATCAGACAACAAAAAGAAATCAAAGGCATCCAAATTGGCAAAGAAGCAGTCAAACTCTCACTCTTTGCAGATGATATGATACTTTATGTGGAAAACCCCAAAGACTCCACCCCAAAACTGCTAGAACTCATACAGGAATTCAGTAAAGTGGCAGGATATAAAATCAATGCACAGAAGTCAGTGGCATTCCTATACACCAACAACAAGACAGAAGAAAGAGAAATTAAGGAGTCGATCCCATTTACAATTGCACCCAAAACCATAAGATACCTAGGCATAAATCTAACCAAAGAGACAAAGGATCTGTACTCAGAAAACTATAAAATACTCATGAAAGAAATTGAGGAAGACACAAAGAAATGGAAAAACGTTCCATGCTCATGGATTGGAAGAACAAATATTGTGAAGATGTCAATGCTACCTAGAGCAATCTACACATTCAATGCAATCCCCATCAAAATACCATCCACTTTTTTCAAAGAAATGGAACAAATAATCCTAAAATTTGTATGGAACCAGAAAAGACCCCACATAGCCAGAGGAATGTTGAAAAAGAAAAGCAAAGCCGGCGGCATCACAATTCCGGACTTCCAGCTCTATTACAAAGCTGTCATCATCAAGACAGCATGGTACTGGCACAAAAACAGACACATAGATCAATGGAACAGAATAGAGAGCCCAGAAATGGACCCTCAACTCTATGGTCAACTAATCTTGGACAAAGCAGGAAAGAATGTCCAATGGAAAAAAGACAGTCTCTTCAACAAATGGTGTTGGGAAAATTGGATAGCCACATGCAGAAGAATGAAACTGGACCATTTCCTTACACCACACACAAAAATAGACTCCAAATGGTTGAAAGACCTCAATGTGAGACAGGAGTCCATCAAAATTCTAAAGGAGAACACAGGCAGCAACCTCTTTGACCTCAGCTGAAGCAACTTCTACCTAGAAACATCGCCAAAGGCTAGGGAAGCAAGGACAAAAATGAACTATTGGGACTTCATCAAGATAAAAAGCTTTTGCAAAGCAAAGGAAACAGTCAACAAAACCAAAAGACAACCGACAGAATGGGAGAAGATATTTGCAAATGACATATCAGATAAAGGGCTAGTATCCAAAATCTATAAAGAACTCATCAAACTCAACACCCAAAGAACAAAGAATCCAATCAAGAAATGGGCAGAAGACATGAACAGACATTCTTCCAAAGAAGACATCCAAATGGCCAACAGACACATGAAAAAGTGCTCAATATCTCTCAGCATCAGGGAAATCCAAATCAAAACCTCAATGAGATACCACCTCACACCAGTCAGAATGGCTAAAATTAACAAGTCAGGAAATGACAGATGTTGGCGGGGATGCGGAGAAAGGGGAACCCTCCTACACTGTTGGTGGGAATGCAAGCTGGTGCAGCCACTCTGGAAAACTATATGGAGGTTCCTCAAAAAGTTGAAAATAGAGCTACCATATGATCCAGCAATTGCACTACTGGGTATTTACCCCAAAGATACAAAAGTAGGGATCCGAAGGGGTACGTGCACCCCGATGTTTATGGCAGCAATGTCCACAATAGCCAAACTGTGGAAAGAGCCAAGATGTCCATTGACAGATGAATGGATAAAGAAGACGTGGTATATATATACAATGGAATATTATGCAGCCATCAAAAGGAAGGAGATCTTTTTTTTTTTTAAAGATTTTATTTATTTATTTGACAGAGAGAGACACAGCGAGAGAGGGAACACAAGCAGGGGGAGTGGGAGAGGGAGAAGCAGGCTTCCCGTGGAGTGGAGAGCCCAATGCGGGGCTCGATCCCAGGACCCCGGGATCATGACCTGAGCCGAAGGCAGACGCTTAATGACTGAGCCACCCAGGCGCCCCAAGAATGAGATCTTGCCATTTGTAACGACATGGATGGAACTGGAGGGTATTATGCTGAGCGAAATAAGTCAAACAGAGAAAGACATGTATCATATGACCTCACTGATATGAGGAATTCTTAATCACAGGAAACAAACTGAGGGTTGCTGGAGTGGGGGGTGGGGTGGGAGGGATGGGGTGACTGGGTGATAGACACTGGGGAGGGTATGTGCTCTGGTAAGTGCTGTGAATTGTGCAAGACTGTTGAATCTCAGATCTGTAACTCTGAAACAAATAATGCAATATATGTTAAGAAGGAAAAAAGAAGAAGAAGGTAGTGGGAGGGGAAGAATGAAGTGGGGGAAATCGGAGGGGTAGATGAACCATGAGAGACGATGGACTCTGAAAAACTAACAGGGTTCTAGAGGGGAGGTGCGTGGGAGGATGGGTTAGCCTAGTGGTGGGTATTGAGGAGGGCACGTTCTGCATGGAGCACTGGGTGTTATGCACAAACAATGAATCATGGAACACTTCATCTAAAACTAATGATGTAATGTATGGGGATTAACATAAGAATAAAAAAAAAATTACTAAGATTCTCAAGTGGACGCCAGCAGGGCATTAAAGCAAGGACTGGCCCTCCTCCGTGCGGGGCGCCCTATGAGGGCAAGGTGGCATGTTCCTGAAGCCGGCCCGGGGCACAAGGCTTGAAATTGAGTACATCACGACAAAGTCACCTTCGCTAGTGGGAAAGCAATGCAGAAGATGTATTCGACTGCCTGTGAGCTCCGCGAGGTCGGGTCTTGTATCATATGCATCTTTGTAAATCGGTTCTATAGCGCCACCTGGGTTTTTGCGTATGCTGGTTACTCCCTAGGCCTGAAAGGCCTTCCTTTGAATTCCCTGTCCTTTACATCCCAAATCCTTATTGACCCTTAAAGCTTCAGTTGAAGCATTTACCCTTTCCCAGAAGCTCTCCTAGATGCCTTTTCCCTCACCCCATTCAAGGCCCTGTATGAGAAGAATGCGACTCCCATCCTTCTTGTTTGGAAATGTATGTTACTCCCGCAAGGGGCTGCAGATAGCCGTAACCTCTCTCTGGAGCCTGAAAGGGCAAAAGTCTGAGACTAAGAAGGAAAGGCAGAGTCTTCCAATAGCATTTTATCTAGCCCCCCGTCGGGAAGGATGGGCTCCAGTGCTTTCGAGGTGCCCCGATGATGAGTCTATGTGTCAACACAAAGGCACATGAATGACTTTGGAGAGAAGCCTCTGCTTTCTGACTGTGTGGTGTGAGCCATCTAGAATGGTAGCAGCCCCCTTCCGAACAGAGATGGCTTCGCATTTTCTTTGACCCATGCCACCTTCAATCCCTTCGTTCTTTGGACTCCCAAAGATCGACTGCCTTGGAGAAAGTGCGGTGGTGAAGGAGAAAAAAAAAAAAAAAAAAAAGAACCAAATTCAGTGTTTGGAACAGACAAAAAAATAGTGATGCTGTCATGGGACTGGAAGGCTCTTGGGCTTCATCTGACCTCCTCCACCATCTGAGCGCTCCTCAGAGCCAAAGAACTTTATTGAATGTACTGCAGAAATGTACATTCCCCTGATGCAAAGAACGGGCAATGCTGTTAAAACATCAGACCAACCCAGATATTAGGGATGACAAATCAGGGCACTCAGATTTCCGTGAACTTGAGCAAAGAATTGCAAGTCCCACTCTTGGTCTGACTTCATTCCCTGCATCGTAACGACCAAGCAAGCACAACTCTTGAAATACGGTTATGATGGTATCTGGAGACAGGCAGTAAAGCGATGAGTACTGTCAATCTAGCCTTTGGGGGTTCATTTTGTTCTGAAATCTCTTTTGGTGGTCATTTATTTTTTAAAAAAGAAATGAAAGAAAAATCACATGCTAATGGCTTTGCAAATAGTAGAGTAGGCTGCAGATTCAGAATGCCAAAGCAGAAAATGTCCTAAGTGCATTCTGCATAGACTGTAGAGAGAGCTCTCTAATGAGAACTGTGCACAGTGGGAAGGTCTGGCATGATAACAAAACAGGACCAGCAGTCTGCTTGGAATTCAATGGAATTAAAAAGCACCATCAAAGAAGATGACCCATGTCTGAGAGGAGAGTTTCAGAGTCAGGCTGAAGGCCACCTCTTTTCCTAGGGGAAGTACCACATGGCAATTTCATGGGAGAGGTAAGCCTTTTGTTTAAGCATATTCATGGGTCCATTTCTAAGAAGCATCACCACTTTCATCTGAAGTGTACCCATGTAGGACATCTTCCTTTACCAGCAACAAGCTGAATAAACAAGCGTCTCCCCAGTAAATGAACTAGGAGATCTGAGCATTACTGATCAAGGTGAGTAGGAGAGGCAGAATGGATTGATGAACCCTGAAACTTTCTTGTAAGGAACACCTCACAAGAAAACATGGTGGCAACAGAGTCACCGAGGGGGTTTCTTTTTTATTCAAAGAGAAATGTCTACCACCAAGAGCTTTTCATCTTAAGCAGACATAGGAATTAGACAGATAGATGGTCCCAGTCTTTGGCCCACACAGAGATGTTCTTTGAAATACATTCTTTGCTTTTTGTCAGGTTCCATCGAGAGGATTCTAAGCAAGGGAGCTGTGCTTTCCTACTTTGGTCAATGGAGGTTCATTGGTCTAATGTTACATCAAGATGTGCTTGCTAACATGTGTTTTTACACACATCTTTCTGCTTAGGAATCCAGCAAATCCATATAAAGTCTAGTGCAACTGTATAAAATCTTGCAGGGGAAAAAAAACCATTTCTTTCCTTCCCTCTAGGGAAAGAAACAGCAAGTGTGGTTGTCAAAAACTGACAGCAAAACTGGCATTATCTTGGCAAACAATCATCTTTGTTAACTTCGACTACATCTAAGTCATCTCCGAAAGCTTTCATTTCAAGGGATTTTAATTAAAAGGTCAAGAACACTAAAATACAATACAGCGTGTATTAGCACATCTCGGTTAAACAAAGAACACTTAGAAATACATTTTGTCAAGGCTGTAAAGATTCTTTATACCTCAGGCACTCTGATGAACTTCACTAATAGGTCTCTTAAGCTTTTGTTTTTTATGTGTTGTCTCCATGAAGTCTGCATTCTAAGTTTAATTGCACATGAATGAATTAACCATCTAGGGGTGTGCGTGTGTGCGCGCGCTTCAAGACAGAGAACGCAACAAAGAAACAGAAAATGGACCTAGAAAAAAAAAAAAAAACCAGCACCTGCTGACATCTCCATCTCTGTTGGCCATTCCCAACACAATTATAAATTCTAACACTCTTAATCATAAATCCCAAGCCCTATAACCCCTTCCCCGATGTGAGAGTCAATACAAATAGAACACAGAGATGAATAATTAACTTGCTGAAGTTCTAGACACAAACAGCATTTCACAGGATCATGCATTCTATATCTTAAATATTATATATAAGATGAGCACATTGCTAAGAACAAATGCCCTCTATCATTGAGAGAAAAGTCAAGAAACACTAGTTTGTACACACACACACACACACACACACACACCTTCATCAGTTCATGAAAAGTTAATAACATTTTGCAAGGAGGCATTATAATCAAAACAACATACTATATATATTAAGAGCCAGCTATGTGACATGGTCCAGCCTCAACAGTCCTGTATGAGTTGTGTGATTCCTAACACTGTGCTTCCCTAATTTTCCCCCTATGGACAAACTAGGAACTATGATGATCCCATGCCTGCAGTTTGCAAAACTGGTTTCAAAGCCCATGCACATATATTCTCTTATCCATCACTCTTCCTGATTCTATAGCAAGGCTAAATGGCAAGGACCCTTGGCTGAGATCATTCCAAAGCCTTGGTTTCCGGTTATTAATGGTGATGCTGAATCTACCCTACCCCCTCTATCTCATAGGACTATTGTGAGAAGCAGATGACACATATAAAACAGTTCTGAAAACTTGCTCCCAAATAAACAACAATAACGCCTTATTGATATAAATGATCCATACATCCCACACTAGTGACTTATCAATCATTCAGAAATCTTTCCAAGTTTCCCATCTAATGAGATTCCTGCCAGGGAATAGGGAATGTGTCCAGCTCCACGAGGAAACATCTGTCTAGATCAGCAGAGGGAGAGAATGAGCAGAGTTGGAAAGATACAGAAGAAACTCACAAAATAGGACTCCAGCAGGGATTGGCCAAAACAAAATGCTGGACTAAGTTGATAACCAAAGTAGATATGATTTGTTTTAATTCCACAACCATGAATTTAGACCAATTGACATTTCCAGGTACCGTGGTTCAAAATGGTCCCATTTTAGGTTTCTAGGTTGAGAAGACAAGTCTAGTCTGTGGATTCTTTCTAACCCTTTGGGGCTTATAATAGCCACTGCTTCCTCCAGCCTTCAATTTAATTAGACTGGCCCTAAGTGTACCCAAAAGCAATGGTACTCTCTTCTCCTATGATATAGTCAAATGGGAAAATCCTTGATGGTTCCATATGTCTCAAATGAGAAACATCTGTTTAGGAAGCGTGGAGTGCCCTCGGATTACACTTAGAGCTGGAGATAACCCTTAGAGGAAAATATCCAAAAGTCAACCTCAAATATGGCCCACCATCTGTACCTGTCCAAAGACAATTTTTTCTTGAAGTCCAGATATGATTTTCATATTTAGAGGGCTCTATTTTTAAAAAATAAAATAGTATTTTTAGTGTGGAAGCCACAAATAATTGCTAAGTATACTCTATTTATTTAACATAATAAAATTAGCCCACTATTCTAGTTTTGTTCTAAATTATTACTCCTTTTGAGACTTTGGAAAATATGCAAAAATTACCCATTCAAATTCTGGGTTAAGTTCAAAAAAATTATTTCCTTTCCTTTACAAAGTTAAACAAATCAAACCCAGGATTGCAAGGGATATGGCCCCACTGCCTCTGGAGTTTTCATAAATATTTCCTTAAAATATATTTCTAAAACTTGCTTTGCTTTGGAAACTACCCTCTTTTGAAAGGACAGGAGAAGAATCTTTCACATTTTATGATCCCCTTTGGAGCCAACAAAGCAACAGCCAAGTTCTGAATTGATGGATGAGCCAATGAACTAACCTGGCTGCAAATCAGAATGGCCTGGGGAGCTTATTAAATAAAAGGGAAAAACAAAACAAAACAACAACAACAACACAGAAGAACAGGCCCTGTCCAGGAACCTCCCAGGGCAGAACCAAGAAATCTGCATTTTTAACCAGTTCCAAAACACCTGTAGCAGACCACCCCGTCCTCAGTTATGAACCCTGCTCTCTTCCATCTCTCTCCAGCCCTGACCTTTCTCTCATGAGCCCCAGGCAAGCCCTCTGGGTGTCTTAGCGACACCTCAAATGCATTGAGGCCAAAACACTGAATCTCTCTCTTTTCTGCTCCAACTTGGTCCTTCTTTAAGTCTGATATCAGGTTGTTTTTCTTTCTTTTTTTCTTTCTTTTTTTTTTTTTTTAGTATATGTGCTGCCGAAGCGAGCACTATCAGGTTGTTTTTTCTTTAAAAATTTTTTTTTAATTGAGGTAAAATTGGTATATAACATTATATTAGTTTCAGGAGTGCAACATAATAATCTGACATTTGTATACACTACAAAGTGATCGCCGCAATCAGTCTAGTTACCATCTGTCACCATACAATTGACCCCCTTAACCCTCTTCACCCATCTCCCAGCCCCACTTGCCCTCTGCTAACCACCAATCTGTTCTTTGTGTCTACGAGTTTTGTTTGTCCGTTTGTTTTTTAGATTCCACCTATAAGTGAAATCATACAGTATTTGTCTTTCTCTGACTTACTTCACTTAGCATAATACCCTCTAGGTCCATCCACGTTGTCACGAATGGCAAGATTTCCTCCTATTTTATGGCTGAGTAGTATTCTATTGTGTGTATGTGCGTGCGTGTGTGTGTGTGTGTGTACCACATCCATTCATCCACAGGTGGACACAGGTTGCTTCCTATCTTGCCTATTGTAAAAAAAAATCATGCAATGAACATAGGGGTACATATATCTTTTTGAATTAGTGTTTTAATTTTCCTTGGATAAATACCCAATAGTGGAATAGCTGTAGCTTATGAGAAATCTATTTTTAATTTTTTGAGGCACCTCCATACTGTTTTCCAGAGTGGCTGCACCAATTTCCATTCTCACCAACAGTGCACGAGTGTTCCCTTTTCTCCACATCCTCGCCAACACTTGCTATTTCTTCTCTTTTGGTTTTGACCATTCTAGCAGGTGTGAGGTGATATCTCATTGAGGTTTTGATTACATTTCCCTGGTGATGTGATGTTGAACATCTTTTCATGTGTCTGTTAGCCATCTGGATGTCTTCTTTGAAAAAGTGTCTATTTAGGGCGCCTGGGTGGCTCAGATGGTTAAGCATCTGCCTTCGGCTCAGGTCATGATCCCAGGGTCCTGGGATCGAGTCCTGCATCGGGCTCCCTGCTCCTTGGGAGCCTGCTTCTCCCTCTGCTTCTCTCTCTCTCTCTCTCTCTGTCTCTCATGAATAAATAAATAAAATCTTTAAAAAAAAGTGTCTATTTAGATCCTCTGCCCATTTTTTAATCAGATTGTTTTGCTTTTTGCTATTGAGTTCTTTACATATTTTGGATATTAACCCCTTATGAAATATATGATTTCTACATATTGTCTTCCATTTAGTAGGTTGCCTTTTCATTTTGTTGATGGTTTTCTTTGCCGTGCAGAAGCTTTTTAGTTTGATGTAACCTGTACTCTTTATGAGACTAACAAATTTGCTTTGGTGTCAGATCCAAAAATTCAACACCATAACCGATACCAAGGAGCTTATTGACTATATTTTCTTCTAGGAGTTTTATGATTTCATTCTAGTCCATTTTAAGTTAATTTTTGTGTAATGCAAGATGGTGGTCTAGTTTCATGCTTTTGCATGTGGCTACCCAGCTTTCCCAAAACAATTTATTGATGAGATTATCCTTTCCCCATTGTATATTCTTGGCACCTTTGTTGCAAATTAATTGACCATTTTTGCATAAATTTTGGGGGGTGGGGACTCTTTGTTCCATTGATCTATGTGTCTGTTTTATGGCAATACTATACTGTTTGAACACTATAGCTTTGTAGTATAGTTTTAAATCAGGGAGTGTGATACCTCCAGCTTTGTTCTTCTTTCTCAAGATTCCTTTGACTATTTGGGGTCTTTGAGGGTTCCATACACATTTTAGAAAAGTTTGTCCTAGTGCTGTGAAAAATGGAATTTTGGAATTCTGATAGGGACTGAATTGAATCTGTAGACTGCTTTGAGTAGTGTGAACATTTTACCAATATTCTTCCAATCCACAAGCATGGAATATCTTTCCATTTATTTGTGTCTTCTTCAATTTCTTTCATTAATAATGTCTTATAGTTTTCGGTGTACAAGTCTTTTACCTCCTTGGTTAAATTTATCACTAGGTTTTCTCTCTCTCTCTCTCTCTTTTAAAATTTAAGTAGGCTCCATGCCCAGTATGGAGCCCAACACAGGGCTTGAACTCACTACTCTGAGTCAAGACCTGAACTGAAATCTAGAGTCAGACGCTTAACTGACTAAGCCACCCAGATGCCCCATCTCTTTTTGATACAATTGTAAATAGTACTGTTTTCTTAATTCCTCTTTCTGATAGTTATTAGTGTGTAGAAATCCAACAGATTTCTATACATTGATTTTGTGTCCTGCAACTTTAATGAATTCATTTATTAGTTCTAACAGGTTTTTCTGGTGGGAGTCTTTAGAGTTTTCTATATATGGTATCATGTCATCTGCAAATAGTGATGATTTTATTTCTTCCTTTCCAATTTGGAGGACTTTTATTTCTTATTCTTGCCTAATTGCCATGGCCAGGATTGCCAATACTGTGTCGGATAAAAGTGGTCATGATGGACATCCTTATCTTACTACTGAATTTAGAGGAAAAGCTTTCAGTTTTTCACCATTGAGTATGATGTTAGCTGTGGGGTGTGTTATATGTGGACTTTATTATGATGAGATATGTTCCCTCTATATACACTTCATTGAGTGTTTTTATCATAAAAGGATGTTGAATTTTGTCAAATGCTTTTTCTGCATCTGTTGAGATGATTTTTATCTTTTGTTTTCATTTTGTTAATGTGGGGTATCATACTGATTGATTTCTGTATGTTGAACCATCTTTGCATCTCCCTGGAATAAATCCCACTGAATCATGGTGTATGATCCTTTTAATGTACTGTTGAGTTTGGTTTGCTAATATTTTGTTAAGGATATTTGCACTGGTATTCATTAGGGATACTGGTCTGTAATTTTCTTTTTTTGTGATGTCCTTGCCTGGTTTTGAAATCAGGGTAATGCTGGCCTCATAAAATGAGGTTGGAAGCATTCTTTTCTCTTCAATTTTTGGAAGAGTTTGAGAAGGATAGGTAGTAAATCTTATTTGAATGTTTGGTAGAATTCACAACTGTAGACATCTGGTCCTAGACTTTTGTTTGTTGGGAGTTTTTTGATTACTAATTCAATCTCCTTGTTAGTAATCAGTCTATTCAGATTTTCTATTTCTTCATAATTCAGTCTTGGAAGATTGTATGTTTCCAGAAATTTATCCAAGTCTTCCAGGTTGTCCAATTTTTGGTGTGTAATTCTTAATAGTAGTCTGTTATAATCCTCTATGGTAAGTTATAAATTCTCTTTCATTTCTGATTTTATTTATTTGAGCCTTCTCTTTTTTTCATGGGGAGTCTAGCCACAGGTTTGTCAATTTTGTTTGTCCTTTCAGAGAACCAGCTTTTACTTTCATTGATCCTTTCTATTGTTTTGTTAGTCTCTATTTCATTTATTTCCTCTGATCTTTATTATTTCCTTCCTTCTACTAACATTGGGCTTTTTTTGTTCTTTTTCTAGTTCTTTTAGGTATAAAGTTAAAAATTGTTTAAGATTGTTTCTTGAGGTTGGCATGTATCCCTATGAACATCTCTTTTAAAATGTTTTACTGCATCCCATAGACTTTGGACTGTTTTCTTTCCATTTTCATTTGTCTTAATGGTTTTTTTATTTCTCCTTTGATTTCTTCATTGACCCATTTGTTGTCTGGTAGCATGTTGTTTAATCTCTACACATATGTGATTTTTCTAGTTTTTGCCTTATGATTAGTTTCTAGTTTCATACCACTGTGGCCAGAAAAGACACATGATCTGATTTCAGTCTTCTTAAATTTATCAAGACTTGTTTTATGGCCTATGTGTGATCTATCCTAGAGACTATACCATGTTGCACTTGAGAAGAATGTGTATTCTGCTCCTCTTGGATGGAATGTTCTGCATATATCTATTAAGTCCACCTGGTCTAATGTGTCCTTTAAGGCCAATCTTTCTGTATTGATGTTCTGTCTGGATGATCTGATGTAAACGGGGTGTTAAAATCTCCTACTATTATTGTATTGTTGTCAATTTCTCCCTTTAGATCTGTTAATATTTGCTTTATATATTTAGGTATTCCTATGTTAGGTGTATAAATATTTATAAATGCTATATCCTCTTATTGGATTGATACCTTTAACATTATGTAATGCCCTTTGTCTCTTGTTACAGTCTCTGTTTTAAAGTCCATTTTGTCTGATATGAGTATAGCTACACCAGCTTTCTTTTCATTTCCAGTTGCATGGACCATCTTTTTCCATCCCTTCACTTTCAGTCTGTGTGTGTCCTTAGATCTGAAGTGATTCTCTTATAGGTAATGTATAGATGAGTCTTGTTTTTTCATCCATTCAGCCACTCCATGTCTTCTGACTGGAGAATTTAGTCCATTTACATTTCAAATAATTATTGATAGGTAGGTATTTGTTGCTATTTTGTTCACTGTTTTCTGGCTCTTTTTGTAATTTCTTTTTGTTCCTTTCTTCTCTCGCTCTCTTCCCTTGTGGTTTGATGACTTTCTTTAGCATTATGCTTAGATTCCTTTCTCATTATTTTTTGTATTTCTACATTTGACCCTTGAAAAATGCAAGGGTTAGGGATGCTGACCCTCTACATAGTTGAAAATTCACATATAACTTTTAACTCCCCCAAAATTTAACTACTGATACTCTACTGTTGACTGGAAACTTTATTGATAACATAAACTGTCAATTAACACACATTTTGTATGTTATATGTACTACATACTGTGTTCTTACAGTAACCTAGAGGAAAAAATGTTTTCTTGTTATAAATTAGTGCCATTTCTTTTCAGTTTAAACAAGTCCCTTTAACATTTCTTATAAGGCCAGTTTAGTGTTGATGAACTTCTTTAGCTTTTGCTTGTCTGGAAAACTATCTCTCCTTCAATTCTGAATGGTAGCCTTGCCGGACAGAGTATTCTTAGTTGGAAGTTTTCTCCTTTCAGCACTTTAAATATACTATGCCACTCTCTTCTGGCCTGCAAAGTTTCTGCTAAAAAATCAGCAGATAATCTTGTGGTGGTTCTCATACATAACAAGTTGTTTTATCTCTTGCTGCTTAAGATTCTTTAACTTTTGACATTTTAATTATGTGTCTTGGTGTGAATCATTTTGGGTTCATTTTATTTGGTGCTGTCTCTGCTTCCTGGACCTGGATGTCTCTTTCCTTTCCCAGGTTAGGGAAGTTTTCAGCCATTATTTCTTCAAATAAATTTTTGGTCCCCCTTTCCTCTCTCTCTTTTCCTTCTGGGACCTCTATAATGTAAATGTTGTTCTGCTTGATGTTGTCCCATAGGTCTCTTAAGCTCTCTTCACTTTTAAAAATTCCTTTTTTCTTTTTGCTGCTCTGTTTGGGTAACTTCCACTCCTCTCTTTTCCAGGTCACTGATCCTTTCTCCCACTTCATTTAGTCTGTTGTTGAACCCCTCTAGTGTATTTTTCAATTCAGTTATTGTATTCTTCAGCTCCATGACTTCAGTTTAGTACTTTCTTATATTTTCTTTTTGTTGATGTTTTCCCTGTGTTCATCCATTCTTCTTCTGAGTTCAGTGAACATTTTTATGACCATCACTTTGAGCTCTCTATCAGATAGATTACTTATCTCCATTAAGATCTTTTTTTGAGGTCTTGTCTCATTCTTTCTTTTAGAACTCATTCCTCTATTTCCTCATTTGGCTTGACTCTCTGTGTTTGTTTCTACGTATTATGTGAAACAGCTACCTCTCCCAGTCTTGAAGGAGTAGCCTTAAGTAGATGAACCTTATCATTCTACATTGCCCTAGCTCTCAGTTGTCTCTTGAACCTTTGTGATTGTCTAAGTAGACTGATTTATTCTTTTTAAAGTTATTATTTAAATTCCAGTTAGTTAACATACAGTATAATATTAGTTCAGGTGTACAATATAGTGATTCAGCACTTCCATACAACACCCGGCGCTCATCACAAGTGCACTCTTTAATCCCCACCACCTATTTAGCCCATCTCCCCACCCACCTCCCTTCTGGTAACCATCAGTTTGTTCTCTATAGAACACTAACCCTTCATCAGAGATGTCATTTGCAAATATTTTCTCCCATTCCATAGGTTGCCTTTTAGCTTTGTTGATTATTTACGTCACTGTGTAGAAACTTATTTTGATGTAGTCCCAATAATTTATTTTTGCTTTTGTTTCCCTCACTCTAGGAGACATATCTAGAAAGAAGTTGCTTATGGCTGGTGTCAAACAGTCTGTTTCTTGGGTTGTCTCTCTTTCATTCCCCCTTTGCTCATTTGTTTTTGTTTCTTAAATTCCACATACGAGTGAAATCCTATGGTATTTGTCTTTCTCTGACTTACTTATTTCACTTAGCATAATACACTCTAGCTCCATCCCTGTCATTGCAAATGGCAAGACTTCATTCTTCTTTATGGCTGAGTAATATTCCATCGAATATATATACCACATCTTCTTTATCCATTCATCAATCCATGGACACTTGGGCTGTTTCTGTAGTTTGGCTACTGTAGCTAATGCTGCTGTAAACATTGGGGTGCATATATCCCTTTGAATTAGTATTTCTGTATTCTTTGGACAAATACCTAGAAGTGCAATTGCTGGATCATAGGGTAGTTCTATTTTTAACTTTTTGAGGACCCTCCATACTGTTTTCCAGAGTGGCTGACCCAGTTTGCATTCCCACCAACAGTGTAAGAGGGTTTCCCTTTCTCCACATCCTTGCCAACACCTGTTGTTTCTTGTGTTTATTTCAGCCATTCTGACAGGTGTGAGGCGATATCTCATTGTAGTTTTGATTTGCATTTCTCTGATGATCAGCAATGTGGAGCCTATTTTCATGTATCTGTTGGCCATCTGTATGTCTTTTTTGGAAAAATGTCTATTTGTGTCTTCTGCCCATTTTTTAATTGGATTATTTGGGGTTTGAGTGTTGAGTTTGATAAGTTCTTTATAGATTTTGGATACTAACCCTTCATCAGAGATGTCATTTGCAAATATTTTCTCCCATTCCATAGGTTGCCTTTTAGCTTTGTTGATTATTTACGTCACTGTGCAGAAACTTATTTTGATGTAGTCCCAATAATTTATTTTTGCTTTTGTTTCCCTTGCTCTAGGAGACATATCTAGAAAGAAGTTGCTATGGCTGATGTCAAGGAAGTTACTGCCTGTGTTCTCTTCTAGGATTTTTATGGTTTCAGGTCTCACATTTAGGTCTTTCATCCATTTTGGATTTGTTTTTGTGTACAGTGTAAGAAAGTGGTCCAGTCTCATTCTTTTGCATGTTGCTGTCCAGTTTTCCCAATACCACTTGTTGAAGAGACCATCTTTTTCCCATTGGATATTCTTTCCTGCTTTATCAAAGATGAATTGGCTATATAATTGTGGATTCATTTCTGGGTTTTCTATTCTGTTCCATTGATCTATGTGTCTCTTTTTGTGCCAGTACCATACTGCTTTGATTACTACAGCTTTGTAATACAACTTGAAGTCTGGACTTTTGATGCCTCCAGCTCTGCTTTTCTTTTTCAAGATTGCTTTGGCTGTTTGGGGTCTTTTGTGGTTCCATACAAATTTTAGGATTGTTTGTTCTATCCCTGTGAAAAATGCTTTTGATGTTTTGATAGGGATTGCATTAAATGTGTAAGGCTGATTTATTCTTGATAGGTCCCAGTTGTTGAGGGTTTGCCAAGACCAGTCAGTGTTCCAAAGGGAGTGATCTCAGTCAGCACCTGTTCAGGCTGATTGAAAGCCAGATCCTCAGGCAGCAGATTTAACATACGTAAATATGTACAGTCCAGTGGGACCACAACTGTAGATCCTGCCAACGACAAGACCAGATCTGGAGGTGTCCCCTGGGGTGACAGCTGCAAGAACCGGGGCTTCAGACAAACGTATAATCTCCTTTCCGGGCCTGTGAGCTTATGGTGAGGCCAGAGCAAGGCACAAAGATGGTGTCTCTCTGCCTATAATCCCTGAGAGCGCCTCTGCAGCCTTTAGATGTGTAATAAACCTGAAGCCTATCTCTCAGGTTGAAGCTCCAGGACAAGTAATTGGGACTTTTTCATAGGCTGGCTTGGGGTGTGTTTCAGTCTGCTGTCTATGCAGTGCCCTGGGTGTAGTAGCCTGCTCTGAATTGTCTTTCTTATTGTCATAGTCCCATGGGGCCCAGGAACACAAGACCCTCTGGCTACCAGAGGCAGGCAATCAAGAGGCATCCCCTGGGTGGACTGTGCTCACCTGCCAGCTTCAGCAAGGCTGTGGTAGAGTACTGATGGGGCACAAATGTGGTTTTAATGATGCAGGGAAAGAGTGCTGGGTTAGGGCATGCCCTGGGCTTTAGTGGAGCCTGGGGTGATCACTGGGCATGGTGCATACCTGTGGCTTTAATGATTTAGGAGAAGAACAATGGAGGCAGGACATGCCTGTGGCTTTGATGAGGCCATGTCCATGTGCACACACCTGCCCTAGCACGGTAGAAGGAGAATGCAAAAATGATACACCCAGTGCCTTCATCCACAAAGGAGGTTCCAACTGGTCTCTGACCCCCTTGCAGACACTTGAAGTTTAGCAAAATGAATCTTGTTCACATATAATCCAGTCACCTCTCAAACTGCTGCCTTTGCACTGGGTCCCTGGATGGGTGAATCTATGCATGAGCCCCTCAAAAGAAGTATGTCAGATTCCCACAGCCCCTCAGGTCCCCTGGATATGAGCTTTGTTGGTTTCCAAAGCCAGACATTTTTGAGGCTTCCTCTGCAGTGCATGTTCCAAGGTTGGGGTGCCCAACGTGGGACACAAACCTCTCACTCCTTAGGGAGAAGCTCTGGACCTATGAAGAAGCTCCCTATTGTGTGTCGCCATATTGGGGAGGGGTTTTTAGCAAGACCTTGTCTCTGCTTCTCCTATCTATCTTAATGTAGTCCTTTTATCCCTGGTTGTGGAGGGAGCTGTTCAGCTAGGTTTCAGTCCTTTTTCAGTGAGAATTATTCCATATGTAGCTGTAGATTTGGTGTGTCCATGGAAGGAGGTCAGTTCAGGGTCTTCCTATGTCACAATCTTGGATGCCCCCCCCCCCCCGCCACAAAAAGTTGCTTTTCTTCATGTGAAAAACAGACCTGGGCCAAGATCCCTTGCATTTCTATGAACTAGAATTCTAACTTGTTCCCAACCTTATACCTTAATCTTCCTTTAAAAATAATTTTTAATAAAAGCTAACAATTAAAAAATCTGTTATAAACCTTTACCATCCTGCATTTGTCATTTTTCTTCACATAACATATATTTTTTAAAGTAATGGACCCTAGGAAAGATCCTGCTTATATTTACAAAAATCTAATAGGAGTATAATACTATCTGTATGCAAAGATGGAATATCACCATTAGATACCAAATGGTGTCCATTTAAAATAGGTCCTGATTAAAGTATCAGTGAAGTATCAGAAGAGGCAATTTCCATCATCAGTTTTTCAGAGAGACTGTTTATTCACCAGATTACTCAGAAGCAGGCACACTTGGGACAAAATTGGCCCTGGAGTTGTGCTAAATATATGAAAATAGAATTCAAGGGGCACCTGGGTGGTGCAGTCGGTTAAGCATCCGACTCTTGGTTTGGCCTTAGGTTGTGATCTCAGGGTCATGAAACGGAGCCCCGGGTCGGGCTCCACACTCAGCGTGGAGTCTGCTTGAACTTCTCTCTCCCTCTCCCTCTGCCCCTCCCCACTGCTTGTGCTCTCTCTCTCGAGCTCTCGAGCTCTTTCTCCCTCTAAAATAAATAAATCTTTTTAAAAAAAGAAAATAGAATTCAAGCTGTAGCCTTTGAATCATCAGATCTATTATTTAGTCTTGCAAATCAAAGGGAAATATATCAAACACAAAAATCAAACAGTCACAGAGAGTTGTTGTAGTGTCACAGACTGGGCCATCTATAGGACTTCAGCCCAGTCCACTCCCCACCCCTCCAACAGTTCCCTGCCCCCATCTCACACTAGAAAGAAAATAAAGGTAGGTGGCCTTTCCTGGAACTCCCTCTCCCAGAGTGCCTTAGGAAAGGAACTGAGACCGTGGAAAGGGAGCAGACGCAGTCTAGGACTTGGGGGTAGTAAAATATAAGGTCAAGTTCTAGGTTAAAGTTGGAACCAGATGGAAGACAGCTTAACTTTGAATGTGGTCACCAATGAACTCTGTTTCCTCTGCCTGCTCATACACAATTCCCTATATGCAATGACAACATGAGAATGATGGCACAGTTGGAAAAAACCCAAGCTTTGGAATCAGCCAGACCTAGGTTGGAATCCCAGCTTTGCTAATTAATGTGTATGGCTTTGAGCAAGTTACCCTCTCTGAGACTCAGTTTCTTCCTTTATAAGGAAAGAATACCAAATCAGTACTAAGGTTTTTGAGAGGAGTTAATGAGAAATCACATATAAAGTACATGGCATGTAGCAGGGCCTATATAAATGTTAGCTTTTATTCTTATCATCAGCATCATAGTTAAGTGGCTTGAGGAATCACCTTATATTCCTATTTTAAAATATTAGGTTGAACCACACCAAATGGGCATTTTTTTCCAGATTTAAAGAAAAGTAAAATAGCAGCAATTTCATAGGGTGCAACCTAAAATTTTAACAAGTATCTCCTAAGAAAAGGGTACACTATACCTCACACCAGTTAGAATGGCTAAAATTAACAAGTCAGGAAACGACAGATGTTGGCGGGGATGCGGAGAAAGGGGAACCCTCCTACACTGTTGGTGGGAATGTAAGCTGGTGCAGCCACTCTGGAAAACAGTGTGGAGGTTCCTCAAAAAGTTGAAAATAGAGCTACCATATGATCCAGCAATTGCACTACTGGGTATTTACCCCAAAGATACAAAAGTAGGGATCCAAAGGGGTACGTGCACCCCGATGTTTATGGCAGCAATGTCCACAATAGCCAAACTGTGGAAAGAGCCAAGATGTCCATTGACAGATGAATGGATAAAGAAGACGTGGTATATATATACAATGGAATATTATGCAGCCATCAAAAGGAAGGAGATCTTTTTTTTTTTTTAAAGATTTTATTTATTTATTTGACAGAGAGAGACACAGCGAGAGAGGGAACACAAGCAGGGGGAGTGGGAGAGGGAGAAGCAGGCTTCCCGTGGAGTGGAGAGCCCAATGCGGGGCTCGATCCCAGGACCCCGGGATCATGACCTGAGCCGAAGGCAGACGCTTAATGACTGAGCCACCCAGGCGCCCCAAGAATGAGATCTTGCCATTTGTAACGACATGGATGGAACTGGAGGGTATTATGCTGAGCGAAATAAGTCAAACAGAGAAAGACATGTATCATATGACCTCACTGATATGAGGAATTCTTAATCACAGGAAACAAACTGAGGGTTGCTGGAGTGGGGGGTGGGGTGGGAGGGATGGGGTGACTGGGTGATACACACTGGGGAGGGTATGTGCTCTGGTAAGCGCTGTGAATTGTGCAAGACTGTTGAATCTCAGATCTGTACCTCTGAAACAAATAATGCAATATATGTTAAGAGAAAAAAAAAAGAAGAAGGTAGCAGGAGGGGAAGAATGAAGCGGGGGAAATCGGAGGGGGAGACGAACCATGAGAGACGATGGACTCTGAAAAACAAACTGAGGGTTCTAGAGGGGAGAGGGGTGGGAGGTTGGGTTAGCCGGTGATGGGTATTGAGGAGGGCACGTTCTGCATGGAGCACTGGGTGTTATGCACAAACAATGAATCATGGAACACTACATCTAAAACTAATGATGTAATGTATGGGGATTAACATAACAATAAAAAAATTTTAAAAAAAAGAAAAGTGTACACTATGTTTAATACCTGATTATATATGGCAAAGACACAACCTCCTCCTTTGGAATTAAGGAAAATCAATAATTATACAGCTGAAGGATGAACATCTGGTGCTTAGTGCAGAACAGATAGAAAGCAACTCATTAATAATAGTGGCCGAGTGCTGAAGGCCAAGGCACTACAATGCCATTGGCATGACTTGGCTATACTACTATGAAGCAAACATGAAAGAACCCTGAGAATAGGGAGGAGACCATGTCCGCATAAAACAAAATTAAGCATAAGCCTGAGCCCATAGGGCTGCTTCCTACAAGAAAGGGAGAGAGCTTAATGAAAACCATACCCACAAGAAAAGGAGAAATTTAACACACTCTGCCTTTCCTTCTTAGTCTCAAATGACAGTTTGATTTTTCAAAGTAATCCATATGTGTTGGGGAAAGAAAATGGGGGAAGGGTCATCCGATCCCAAAATAGAAATCAAAGCTTAGAATGCTTTGAAAATAGAAAAATTACTCTACAGACTTCAGGATATAAAGAAATTGAACACAAGAACACTGAGGCCAGTGGGGAAATATGCCTGGTCCTTATATGCTATAATATCAGAAAGTAGTAAAACCCAGAATCATTTATGTTTGGAAGAAATGGTATAATGGAAAGAGACTGGGGCTTTGGAGCCAGACGAATCTACATTCCAATTCCAGTCCCACCACTTACTGGCTGTGAGACTATGGGCAAGACTCCACACCTTCACAGGAGTCGTGAGAATTCAACGGGAACGTCTTTAAAGTGCCCAGCACGGAATAGGTATTATAAAACCAGAAAACAACCAAATATCTGTTCTAGCTTTGCAAATTTATAACACCACCACCTACAGTTTTGTCTGTATTTCTACACATCTTGCCACACACAAAGAGGCATAACACACAAAATGAAACTTCATACACAATAAAAAAGATGGCTCTTGGCTTCAGGTACTCCCAAATACAAACACATGTATTTACAGGAAGATATGTTCTGAATGTACTAGAAAAGTTGGGTTTCAACTCTATCTTTCGGGTTATTTTCTTTTTCCTGTTCACGTCTTTGTTCCCTTAATTTAAACAAGCTCAATGATGTGGAGAAGAGACAGAAGATGGAGAAAAACCACAAGCACGTAAGGGAAAGGCTAGAAAGTGAACCTCAAATGAGGCCCATGAAGAGAGACATCAGCTATATAGAGTGTGCGAGAAGAATATGAGGTGAGACAAGATGATGGGAAGGACCAACTTAGTACACAAACCAATGACTTGAGGAAATAATTGACCGACCTATAGCAATACTTACACAATTTTATATACCTCCATCAATAAACTTTCTAACTTCCAATGAAGTTATTAGTTATGTTGGAGCTCTTTTTGGTCATTTGTTAAACTTTGCAATTTGTGAAGCCAAATGGCTAGCTTGCCTGGATATACAGGGGTTTTTTTGGATAAAGTCCCAGGATGATCAAGTCACTACGTAGAAAGTACCAACCAGGAAGGAAGAAAGGAGTGAGAATAGGGAGAAGGCACTAGAGGCATCCTCATATTCCATCCCTGACCAATCTAGGTGTGCTGGGTTGCAGCTGCCCAAATTCCTAGCCTTAATTGATCCCTTGTGATCGAAATATACAGTCCCCGGGGAAACAAATGCCAATATTGTTACTGCTGGCCACAAAACCTTCTCCTATGCAGAGTCATTAGACAAATGAAAGGAAAAACTCACTGGCATGGCGAATCAATGGTGGCATCCAGCACTGCCACTCAGTCAACAAATGATTATTGAGCTATACATAAAAGGGGAGTGAGATATTGATGTCAACGTTGAGGGCCTTGTATCAGTCACATCCATATCTCCATTAGGATCTGACAATATTTTTATTCTGTAAGTCTTTGTTTTCATGTATTAAACCCATCTGTGCATTTGCTCTGTCATTTCTACCAAGGGTAATGAAGTTGCTGACAACAAAGTGTATTGTGGGACCCCATCCTCCTCATTAATGAGCTTATCACCCCAGTGCCTGTTTATCACCAGGGCAAATGAATCTACTGCGTGAACAGAGATGAGAGAATATACACAGAATAATGGCAAGAGGAGATAGAGGGCATTACATAAATAAGCTTAATCCCAGTTTCTGGCCCACTGTCTTTCAGCTGTGTTCTGTTCCTTTTCCAACATGTCAGTTGCAGCTGAGAGTATTACCCATTCTCACCTCTCAGCCAGATGCACAAGTTCAAGTTCATTATTTTGGGAAAAACTTACTCTGCAGCCCTACCTTGTTGATTAGCAGATGATCACTCAAATATGGCTAGTCTGGAAGGTGTGCGTCAAAATCAGTTAAAGATTCATTTGATTCCATTTTTTCTAAGAGCGGTATTTTTGAATTTAAACTATCTGAATGCTTCTACAATATCTAATCGGCTTAGGTTCTGTAAACTTCCCATCCTAACTCAACCACAGAAAGATATGGCAAAGACCACAATTAGTTTGCAGTGGAGGTTCAACTAGAATCAGTGCACTTGTTTAGTTGTGAGGCACTGATCTGGAGAGAAGGGGAGCTAAAGATTCTCATCTCTCAAAAGCTTCACATTGAAAAGCTATTTGTTGGACAGAAAAAAAAAAAAAAAGCTATGAGAATAAGGTGGCTCTGCACTGTATGTCCTTCCAGCTTGCTGTAGTGGTGAGGCAAGGGGAGTAGTTGAAAGAAGCCTGGACTGGGAGTTAGAAGACCTGGATCAGAACCAGTCACTGTGGGTACAGAGTCTGTTTCCTTTTCTAAAGGAGGTAGACCAGATGCCTTCGGAAGCCTCTTTCACCTCACCAGCCTCGTCATCTCCGTGAATAGTCATCTCTGTGACCATACATCCTGACTCACCTGCTACAGTCTCAGTTGATACCTTGTACGTCAGCTAAACCATTGATTATTTTTAGTACTTCCTTCCACTCTCAAAAGTATCCCTTTTTGGACAATAATTTATATCATCACTCTATCTGTGAGTCATTTAAAAATGTAAGCTTTGTACTTTGGTACACAGCTCTAGCTAATTACATATCTCTAGCTACCATACTTAAAATTACAGAGCTTGTTCCTGAAGGAAGGAAGGAAGAGAAAGATAGAGAGTGGAAAGGAGGAAGGGTGGGAGGGAGGGGGGATAAAACCAGTGAGATAAAAAGCAACAAGTCTGAGTAAGGAAAGCATAAAGTTGAGTCTCACTGATTTGGCTAAAGAGTATGAGAACTCTCCTAGCTGAAATCAGTGAGGGTTTTTGTTTTTTTTTGTTTTGGAATAATTACACAGGAAATTCTCCTATATAATTTAGCTCCCATGGGGCCATTTTAGATCTCTGTTGCATATCTAGAGACAGTTATTTATATTCTGCTTAATGGGCACTGATGCTGCTGCTTAAGTGTGACTCATTCCCTTTTATCATCAGACATCATTTACATACAGTATAGGTCAAGGCACAAAAGTTAAATTGAGAGAAAAAGGTCTAATTCTGAAAACTAGCCACACTGAAGTCAAAAAAATCAACGTAGCTGCTCATGTAGGCCAAAATCTGCCCTCAGGTGTCCACAAACAATTCCCATCTGACTAATCACAGAGTTTGAGGTGCTAGCTTAAACTTGTTCTGAGACTTTCAGGCTTAAATAACTTCGTTAATATTGAAGCTACTTAAATCCTTCAACAAGTACCTAGACTTAATTAAAATGTGTCTTTCATAAAAGTTTTAGTTAAAAACCAAATAAGGAAAAGAGATTTTGTTGGAAATAGCGATGAAAGATCCCAAACCTCCTTTTTTGGGATTAAAAGAAAGGTGAGAGCAAGCTATTGTAAAGACCCAAAGCCATATCTAAACTGATGGAATAATCCCAAATTTCAACAAATGTTCGTGTCGTTTGGGTAAAATCTTATTGAACTTTCACTGGAATCTAAATATTTTGATTGTTTTTTTTTCAAGCTAGAAACAGATATTAAGTGTCTCTGATGGACTTTGTCACATAACAATATTTAGATACTTGTGAAGAGGTACCTTGCAGACAGGTCTCATCTCAAAACTATTTACCATTCTAGCCAAATGAATATACTTTTTTTTTAATTCCAAAGCCATCTGAGAATCAAAATGCTGTTAGTATATAAACTGAAATGAATTTGGATCTCAATTTAGTTGACTCAGGCTATGTATACAGATATACAGATGGGCCTGGAAAGCAGTGGCCATGAGTTACATAAGCCCTACAGGAAACTGGGGATGGGTGGTGGGCACCAGGGTCAAGGAGATAAAAGGAGACCTCAGACCAGATCTCCCTAGCTTTACTTTGAATTGATCTTGCTGCCTGGGGCCTGACTCAGGTTTTGGTAGACCATTTCCCTTGTAACTGGACTCTTGCCTACTTGGTATGTGCCTGCCTGATAATTTAGCCCTCATCCTCCTCCCCCAACTCCTGCCAGCCAAATAACCGAACCTATTGTCTCTGAATATTTGAGCCTCTTTGGGACACCAAAGAGAAAATAGCTCAGGGTGGCTAATATATGCAATAAACACAAGGTATTCTTGGCTCCCTAGGAGCCTCTCTCTGGCACAGCGGGCTCCTATTATTGGACTCTAGGAATTACGTGCCAGACAATCTGGGGAACCATCCTGCCCAGTGCCCAGACTCTCTGGGTCTCTGTGTAGATGTTTATCTACCTCTGTAAGTTCTGATACCATTGTCAAAGCCACTTGCTTAAGACTGATCTCCAGCTACAAGCTAAGGCATTACCTGCCCCCACTCTGAGGCTCAGTGAAGGGAAGGAAGAATCTCCTGAGAAGGGTTCTAAGCTGAACATTTTACCTGAGAAACTCTCTTTCAGAGAATTCACTTGTCAACCTAAATGGCAGAGTTGGAGCTCCTTGACAGAGTTTTTGACTTTATGAAATTTGCCCCATGGGCTAAATCTGTTTAAGTTAAAGGTTTTCTCATTCTTGGCACAGTCAACCCCTACCCCTTCTGGCCCCTAATACCAGTCCTGTAAGAGAGAGATTTTAGCTCCATAGGCTCTCCTGGTAGCTGCTTAGCAATGGCTCTGCTAGAGCAAAGAATGTTTAAGAAACAAGAGCTCCTTAGCTCAAATGAATATCTGTATCTTACTTATAAAGTTGATCACCATTCCGATAACACCGGCTGTAGCAAAGATCAATAGACCTAATTACCCTGTCCTGTGTACTCTGAGGACTAATCTCTGGGGAAAGTATTATTGGTGGAAACACTATATGCAGCATTAAGTATTAATGACACTCCCAGGTTTTCCAAAAGGATAGGTAAAGTCAGGAAATAAAAAAAAGAAAGAAAGAAAGAAAGAAACTCTGATTCTCTGGCCGGCATTAGAAAACCAGCTTGCCCGTGAATGTCAATATCATGTCAATAACTCTGATACGGAATGAAAGAAGTGTGGTGCACAGCCACCCATTAAATTTCCAGGTGACGTTCCTGATGAGTCTGCATAATTAAGGAAGGTTTGGAGCTAGCGGTGCACAGAATACCCAGCAGCAGACAGCCAACTGGTTAGTTAAAATTCTGGAGGACATGCCAATGTTTTTCTTCCCACTCTGCTCACTAGAATAGCCTGGGATAGAAACTTGCAAATTAACGTCAACACAGACCTGGGCACTTGGTAGAAACGGTGGCTGGGCAGCATCAGGATGCCACTCCATGATGCCCAGGCTTCTCAAGCACGGGTGGCCCGTGCCAGACAAAAGCAACTCCCGAGCTCCAGGAGGGGATGCAATCGCCCAAATGTCAGAAACGTAATGGAGCCCAATGTGCCCTTGCGTCAAGGGATGCTGAAGAAACATCTGCAGAATGGCATCTTGCAGGCTTAGGGCACACAGTGAGGCTTGGAGCATGGAGAACAGACAGCTGTGCTTTTCGGGGACATGTTCGGATGTAGAGGTCACTGGAGAAATATGTCAGTTGGCGTGGTGAGTTACCCCATGCTAAGAGAAACCAGATCCAATTTTTGGCTGGTTACCCAGGACACTCCGGGATACCTCCTCTATAATATGATTTTCAACCCACATCCTCCTTCAGCAAAGGGAGTATTTGTTTACTCAGTTTTCCCTTTTCTCTGAAGCACATATACTTTGTGGGGCTCCTTGTCAGAAACAGTTCCCCACCCTGGAATGAAATCTGCTGATGTGGTTTCGTAAACTGAGGCCTGTCTGCTCACTAGGAGAGACAAAACAGTTTCAATTAAGGACAGCACGTAAGCCTTGTTTGAGATGCTGCATTCTGTCAAAGCCCAAGCAAGCCAGGGCAAAGGCAGAGAGGGAAGCTGGGGAAGGTCTTTGGAGCAGATTCTTCGTTTTCCCAGAGTCCCAGAGTCCTGGGACACTGGGGGACTTACAGAGCTCACCTAGCCTAGCACACTTAGTCCACCACATATTTCTGGGAATGAGGTGCCCGAGAAGGGAGGTGGCTCTCCCCGAGCCACCCAGTGTGGCATTGGATTCCAAGTCTCCAAATACCTGAGTTCACAAAAAATAAGTCCAGGCAGCAAATTTTTAATAACTTCTGCCTACAGACTTAGAGAGTTTGATAAAACAACCAAATGAACAAACAAATATCCCAAGAAAGTACATGATATCGAGAAACTGTTATAGGTCATGGAACAGAGACTAGTGGCCAGAGCTGATCCCCGGCCACAAGGTGCCTGGATTGGATTTAAAAAGAAACAAACATGAAAACATGAAATGAGCAGTGAATAAGCAATAAACAAGTGAACTGCTTCATATTTTGCAGCATGATAAGCCCGTAAATAAAGCACAAACCATGCAGAGCCGTCTATTAGAAGGTACTAATTGGACAGCATGGACAATTTCAAAGTACGAGAGAAATAGGAAAATGGTGAGAACTGCGGGGACCACCATGGTCAGGGAAAAGTACAGGAGCTGGGGCTGGAAGGAAGGCTAAAGGAATAGGGTCAGACACTCTAGGAGAAGGTAGGAGTGAGGTATGCATTGTAAGAGCGCATTTAGGAAGTAGCCTTGATGGGGGTAAGGTAAGGTAGGAGAGGTGACAGTCAGGACCAGTTTCTGATAGGCCTGAAAAACCAGACAGAAGATGTTATGTGCTGTGAGGTAACCACGGGGAAGGCATTTTATGTTCTTCAGTAAGAAAAACAGTAACTCTCTCCTGAAAGCTTACAACGTGCTAGTACTCTGCCAAGTTCCTTCCCTGGATTATGCTGTTGAGTCTTTGCAACAGGCCTGGCAGGTAGTACTAGCATTCCCTATTGTCAGATGGGCACAATGAGAATCAGAAATACCGGGGTGCGGGCGCCTGGGTGGCTCAGTCGGTTAAGCGACTGCCTTCAGCTCAGGTCATGATCCTGGAGTCCCGGGATCGAGTCCCGCATCGGGCTCCCTGCTCGGCGGGGAGTCTGCTTCTCCCTCTCACCCTCCCCCCTCTCATGCTCTCTCTATCTCATTTTCTCTCTCTCAAATAAATAAATAAAATCTTTAAAAAAAAAAAAAGAAAGAAATACCGGGGTGCCTGGCTGGCTCAGTCAGTAGACTGTGGAATTCCTGATCTCAGGATGGTGAGTTCAAGCCCCACGTTGGGCGTAGAGCTTACTTAAAAAAAGTATTAAGCAACTTGACTAGGGTTACATAGCAAATGAAAGGAGAAATTGGGATTATAACCCAGACAGATCTGATTCCTTAAATATCTTCTTAAATATCCTGCTGTATGTGATGAGGGTAATTTTCAAAAAATAAGTCTGGCATCATTGTAAAACAGGGAGGGTTAGGAAGCAAGGATCCTGGTTAAGAATAACCTCAGTAGGCGCCTGGGTGGCTCGGTAGTTAAGCGTCTGCCTTCGGCTCAGATCATGATCCCGGGGTACTGGGATCGAGCCCTGCATCGGGCACCCTGCTCAGCGGGAGGCCTGCTTCTCCCTCTCCCACTCCCTGCTTGTGTTCCTTCTCTCGCTGTCTCTCTCTCTGTGTCAAATAAATAAATAAAATCTTTAAAAAAAAAAAAAAAAAGAATAACCTCAATAATCCAGACAGTAGGAGGAAAGGTCCTAAGAGAAGGTGGTGAAGTAAGAACAGGGAAAGAGGAAATCCTAGAAGCAATGGTGATATACTAGATGTATGGGGGAAAGCAAAAGACAGCTTCAAGAAGAATAATGGTACTACCAAAGGGTGAGAAGAAAAACTAGTTTGCAGGGAGGTGGCAAAGGTTAAATGAAGTTTTAGATATGTTGACTTTGAGGGGACAATGGCAAATAACCAATGGAAAGTTCATGGTATGGACCTGAAGACGTACCTCTGTTTTGTTTATGGGTCCCTAATGAAATCTGCAAACCCATTCCCCAGAAAGTATACATGTGCACACATGAAATTTCGTATCACATTTCAGAGGGTCAGTGACTCCCCCCAAAACCACCCACAGAAACTTTGGTACAAAGCATGAGCAATAAAGTGAGGATGGGGATGTACATGTTGGGGAGTCATATTCATAGTGGGTATCGCATGAACTTCTCTTGGCTTCCAGGATCCTGCCCTTCCTGGTGCCCACCTTCCTTTCTGATCATTACTTCTCCATTTCCTTGTTTGGCTCCTACTCTTTCCCCTAGCCAGTAAAACTGGGTGTTAACCAAGAATCTAGAAGATTCTCAGCCCTCCTTTTTCCTCTCTACGGGCTCAGATGGTTGACTTTTATAGAGATTTTGTGAGTATTAAATGAAATAATACATGTAATTTGAACAGCACAGTCAGTCCCTGGCTTGTAAAAACTCTTAGCATATGGTAGCCATGATAATAACCTGAGAGCAACAGATTGAACTTTATGAGAACTCCACTGCCGGGACACGAGAGAAAAGAAGTTGGTTGAATGAGACAAAGGACAAGCTACCAAAATGGTTTTGAGAAGCTTCAAAAAAAAAAAAAAAAAAAAAGAGCAGTATTAGAGAGGAGAAGAGCAAATGACAGAAAGAGGGAGAGGAGGGTGAATAGTATCATGTGCCTCAACAAGGATGAGAATACTGTTAAATGTTATTTGAATTGTCTCAAGTTAAAATCAGAAAGTAAGACTAGCCTTACCCTAGATGCACAGTGGTGATTCATCTTCTTTCCAATTAGGTGCCCCGTGCAGACATGAGAGCACCAGTTTGGGGTGTTGGGAGTGCCATTTGCCATGGTTTATAAGATGATGTTAACCCAGTCATCATTAGAAAATTTGGAAAATAAGCCCTCCAAAAGATATTCAGATCAACTACCGAGGCAAGCACGTCACGCAAACATGCCTCCAGCAGCTTTGAAATGAAACAACACCCACTTATCAGTTCCAGCCTGATCTCTCCCAATGGGACTGACTATGCCTTTCAACATACAAATAAGTTCTAGACTCTTACATCTGCAAAGAGATTAATCAGGTCTCTCAAAAAAAAAAAAAAATGGCAGGACTTCTTCAAGTTTCAGGGGGTAAGATATTTGTTTCCTAAGCTAAGTTTGATGGGCCACATACCAAGAGAGGTGTATCTCTCTAAGAAATTTCCATGGCTACTTATTGAGAGCTTTTGCTTTTAAAAAACAAATCTGAATCCTTCTAGGGATCTGTGAAGCGAAACCAGAGTTCTACTGGTTGACTTCGAGAATACAGGATCAAGTTCTACCAGATCTGCTTCTGAATCACTCCCCAGAAGTTAGCAGGATGCCTACGGAAGGAGGTGCTTGTTTCTTTTCCCCAGCAACCGGGTATTCTCACTAGAAAATATGCGCATGGAGAAGGGAGGAGGTGGAGAATTTTTGAACCATTTCTGTAAATAAACAACTCAGTGAGTACAGATGCATAATTCCTAAAATTTGCATCTGCAAATTTGCATTTCAGAGTTCTCAAAAATTATAAGGCAAGTTAGCTGGCTTTTCATTCCTGCTTCCCCCCCCCCACCCCGCTCCTGTGATCATCCCCAATTTCAGCCGTGATTCACTAAATATTTTTTTCCCATTGGAAATTATAAAATGATATCCTAGCTCATTGTTTCATTTTATATTGAGTTTCATTGGGTTTTCAGACATTTACACTGTCAGCTCTCCTTCCCTTACTGTAAAATCTTTTTTATTGACAATTCAATCATGTCAAGTTTGGAACAGGAGAGGCACTGATTTGATCAGCTATCATTGGATTTACAATATATAAATGACAGCACCATATCTGGCCCTCGTCTAAAGCAGCTGCCTTTTATCGATTTATATTCCACTAGCAAAGAAGAAAAATTGCGGCACAATGTAGTGGTATGGTCCAAGATCAATACCAATTTTTTTCTTAATGACACAAAGGCCAAGATAAGGACAGCATAAGTCAAAGCTAGACAGATCAGATTTGTCCAATATCCCTTTCAATTACTGAAGAACATGCACAAGGATGTATAACATTAAAGCAAAGGAGAATATTATTCCAAGTGGTTTAAAATTATGACATTAAACAAGACTCAGGAGCATCCTCCCCAAGATACGGAATTGAAATGAGCTGAGACCAGAGGACCATCTCCCCCTCCACACACCCCACCTCCCGCCACCTTGGTCTACAAGCAGCTGGGCATCTCCGGAGTTAATCTAACTACAAAAACTCTGAGCACTGATTAAGCTGTGTAATCCGAATGATGAGGATTTAAACCAGGGCTCCAGCACCAAACACCCTGAATTCCTTAGATGCTTATTGAACAACAGGTAATGAAGAGTGAAACAGACCGATTGCCCCCCCACCCCAAGAATATAACGTGTGTTACAGGAAGCTAAAGATCAAATTACCCAAACAACTTAATAAGCTCAATAGAGTGGATAGGCCACATAAACTCTGGGCAAATTGTGAAGTTATAGCTATCTCCACTATGGCAATAAAAGACTACCCAATACCTGTGGGAATCTGGCAAGATTCCTCATTCCAGCAAAAATGGAGCTGAGTCTAGATCAGAACAGTTCTTTCCAGAACTGGTATGCCACAACACCCAGCCCACATCAAGGCGCATTATGATAAAATCAGTTCACAGGAATGCTGGGCTGGAGACTGCCTTGGTGATTTTCTCTACTGATGGATTTTTTTTTTTTTTTAACCTGCTACCAACACTGAAGGAGGCAGGGGCTTCTCCTCATTAAACTATGTCCCTGTTTTTGCATCTCACTCTCATTACCCCTTCCCTTCCACTGTGCCCTCTGCAACAGAACACAAATATGGTTAGGCACTTTGAATTATACCAGTTTGGGTGGGTTGGTTTTTGGTTTTGGTTTTGGGTTTGGGTTTGGGTTTTTTTGGCCACAGAGTATAATAAGCTCAACACAGGTTAAATAAATCACAAACTAGAGGTGCTCAAGAAAAGCATGATGAAATCTTGAGAGGGCTTCTGTGAAACATGTCGTGAAGGAATTCAAATATCTGATCAGTCACATAATAGACACTGAATTCTTCTAGTCCTGAGCTTCTTTGTTTTTTGGGGTTTTTTTTTCCTAAGGTTTTATTTATTTGACAGAGAGAGAGACAGTGAGAGCAGGAACACAAGCAGGGGGAGTGGGAGAGGGAGAAGCAGGCTTCTTGGTGAGCAGGAAGCCCAATGCGGGGCTCGATCCCAGGACCCTGGGATCATGACCTGGGCCGAAGGCAGACGCTTAACGACTGAGCCACCCAGGCGCCCTGAGCTTCTATATTTCTAAGGACTAACAACTCAAGTGCCCCATTACTAGTTTAAAAAAAAATACAGTAAAAAGAGCATGAGTCTTTGGAATCAAACTGTTTCCATTCCAGACTGTACTCTACAACTTACTAGCAGCGTGAGCGTGGGCAAGTTATGTAGCCTCCATGCACATCAGTGGCGGGCACAGGTGCAAGTGTGCTCTGTATAATATCTCATTTCATCCTCACGGCAATCCCATTAGGATGTCATCTCCATGTTGTTAAAGATTTATTTATTTATTTTAGAGAGAGAGAGTGCAGGGGGAGGGGCAGAAGGAGAGAGAGTCTCAAGCAGACTCACGCTGAACGTGGAGCCGGACGTGGGGCTCGATCCCACAGCCCTGAGATCATGACCCAAACCGATACAAGAGTCCAATTCTTGATCGACGGCTCCACCAAATTGCCCGTTATCTCCATTTTAAAGATGAAAAAACTGGTTCAGTGAGCTTAAGGAAACTTGCTCAAGGTCATCCGCAGAGAGCTGTAAAGTCTGGATTCAAATCATGATCCCTATGGTTCCAAAATCTACTCTTGCCTCTACTCCCATTACGCTGCAGTCCTTGCAGTCCAGTCTAAGCCTGAGCTGTCTTCCTCACTGTCTCTCTGGTCGATGAGAAATCAAGTTTGGGCCACACAGCTAACCACAATAGAACTACATAATCTCATCTACAACGGGAGCAACCAGTGACAACTTAGATGCCTGCTCTGGAAATGCTTAGAAATAAAACATGGAAACCGCACTTCTTCGAGCCATGTTTGTTACCAGTGTCATCATGATACAATACGGAAATAAAGAGAAGTGTCCCAGTTCTAAGGATAAAAGTAGAAGTGGTAACCAGAATGTAAAGGGCAGCGTAAGACATAGATCTTATACAGTCAATTTTGACTTCATTTTCCAGTAGTGCTGCTAAACGCATATTCTCTTGCAAATTAATGCAATATTTACTGCTCATGACATCAGATGATGCTGTTTAGCTGTGGGTAACAGAAGCAGGCAGTTCAACCTGGTGGGAAGGAATCAGAAATAGAAAAAACAAAGGGGAGGCGCCTGGGTGGCTCAGTCGTTAAGCGTCTGCCTTCGGCTCAGGTCATGATTCCAGGGTCCTGGGATCGAGCCCCGCATCGGGCTCCCTGCTCCGCGGGGAGCCTGCTTCTCCCTCTCCCACTCCCCCTGCTTGTGTTCCTCCTCTCACTGTGTCTCTCTCTGTCAAATAAGTAAATAAAATCTAAAAAAAAAAAAAAAAAGGAATCAGAAATAGGATGCCTTGTTTTCCATAAAACGGCATGCTGGGACTTTGAGTGACAGTAAACCTGGGGTCATCAGATGGGTTGTGGGACCAGCAGGTCTGCTAAGACCCTACGAGTTGGTAGCACTATTGGGAGGTCAGGGAGCTACAGAGGCAAGACAGAGATAAAGAAATATACAGACATCAGAAGTCAGAGCAGGGGTCATGTGTTTGGGTGGAACGAATGGGAAGAAGTCCATACAAGAAATCATTAATTAGGGCACCTAGCTTGAACCCGATACTCTCACACACTGTCTCTCACGGACAGAATATCCCAGCTGTCCTCAGCTAGCAGCAAAGAGCGTAATGATATCTGGCTGGCAAGGGCTTTTGAAGGTACAGGGCAGCCTGCAGAGCGCTGAGCACAGAAGACAGAGGAACAGCTAGCTGGCAGGTTGGAGATAGTACAGCCACGTGATCACACACTCTGGCTCCAGGGTCTCAAACTGACTCTCAGAGTTATGACTGAGAACACGTAGGCCAGGAAGTCCAGCAGCCAGCACGTAGTATGACCTCAATGCGTTTTGTCAAGTCCTGCAAAAGGGATCGTGCCTGCGAACCAAAGGATGAAAGTTTTCGAATGCCTACAAAGTGATCTCTCCAGCCACCTGCCTCTATAGCAACATTTTTGACAGAATCATTTTTTTCCAACACATAATAATTGAAAAAATGAGGATGAGTTAATGACCAAGGGTAACCTCCAAACAGCTTATTTTGGAAATATAAACGTATACTAATTATCACTAGCTAGCAACGTGTGTGCTCTGTTGACTAATAAGCTTTGTGACCTCCTAAGAAGAACAAGAGAATTCTGGTAAAGGCTGTAGCCAATTATGCATATTTTGAATACCTGTATAATCCTGGCACATTCTTAAGTGGCCCAAATAAGTGAAGAGCAACAACTTTACAATACTTATGCAGTCAATTTTATCTGTCATTTAGGGATATTAGCACATGGAGGATAGTTCTGTTCTAACTGTGGCAGAATGGACAGTTTATCTCTCTGTTGAAGCATTTCCTTCCTATTGTCTCAGATTATGAACTTGATAAAGGCAATATGGGCCTGCCGAAATAAACATACTTTAGAGTCAGAAGACCTAAGACCAAAACCCAGTTCTACCACTTACTGGCTGAACAAACTCTGTGCCTCAGATCCCCCACCTACATAACAAAGGTAATAACATCTACCCCTGCCCATGTAGGTATTATTCATCTTTATACCCATTGTGGACCTGAAAATTGTTCCAGATGAATAATGAGCACATGCCCGGAAACATTTATTGCTTGGGGATGGATATTTCAAGAAAATATGGTATTTTTGACCCTAGAATCTTGTGTTTGCCAAAAAGATGCTCATATTAAAAAAAATATATTATAATAATTCTATAATTGTCAATCACACTCAAAATCATTCTGTTGAAATAGATTGCTTTAGCCTGAGTTAAGCTTCTTCTTTGGATTGGCATCACTTGACCCAGTAAACATGTAACACATAACTGCTTAATGGCTGGAGTTTCCTTTCGAGGTGATGAAAATGTTTTAGAAGTAGATTGAGGTGGTGGGTGTACAACATTGTAAATGTACTAATTGTCACTGAATTATTCACTTTAAAATGGTTAATTTTATGGTATTTAAATTTCACTTCAATTTAAAAAATGAAGGAGAAATTAAAGACATTCCCAGATAAACAAAAACAGGGAATTCATCACTAGCAGAAGAGCACTACAAGAAACACTAAAGCAAATCCCTCAGGGCAAAATAAAAGGACACTACTCAGTGACTCCAATCTAATAAAGAAATAAAGAACACCATTAGAGGTAACTACATAGGCAAATATAAGTAAAACAGAGTATAATTTTTTTGTTGTTTATAATTCTTCTTTTCTCCTACCTAACAGAGGACAATTACATAAAACAAAATTATAAATCTGTGGTTATGGAAACACAATGGATAAATATGTAACTTGTAACAATAACAACATAAAGGAGATAGAGAAACAAAGTTTTTGTACATTATTTTTAACCGAAACTAGATTGCCATAAATTAAGAAGTTAACAGCAGTCCCAAGGACAAGGACTAAGACAATAGCTAAAAAATATATAGCAAAAGAAATGACAAGGGAATTAAAATGGCACAGTAAAATATATCTATTTAAAACAAATGAAAGCAGAAATGAAAAATAGTGGAACAAGAGAAAATATAAGTCATAAAAACAAATAGTAAAATGACCAGTGTAAATCCTAACTTATCGGTAATCACATCAACAGGAATTTATTAAGCCCTCTAATTAAAAGGCATACATTGATGGAATAGATATAAAAACATGATCCAACTATATATTGTCTACACGAGATACACTGTAGATTCAATTTTCAACAAATATGTTGAAAGTAAAAGAATGGAAAAAGATGTAGGTATAACATGTACACAGTAACCAAAAGAGAGCTGGAGACAAAGTACATTTTATAACAGTAAAGGGTTAATCAATCAAGAAGATACAATTATAAACATATCTGAATCTAAAAACAGAGCCCCAAAATACATGGAGGAAAAAGTGACAGAATTAAAGAAAGAAAGAGACAATTCAACAACAATAGTTAGAGACTTCAATACCTCACTTTTCATAATGTATATAATACAACTAGACAGCAGATCAGCAAGGGAAAAAGAGACATGGCCAGCGCTGTAAACCAACTAGACCTAATGAACATCTATAGAATGCTCCTTTCAGAAACAGCAGAATACACATTCTTCTTAAGTATTCATAGGACATTCTCTAAGATGGTTAAAAAATTAGGTCATAAAACAGTTATAAATAAATTTAAAAGAACTGAAGTGATACAAAGGATATTGTGACCATAATGGAGTGAAATTAGAAATCAATAACAGAAGGAAATTTGGGGAATCTATAAATATGTAAAAATTAAAAGTAAAAGGATAGAAAATAACATACCATGCAAACACTAATCAAAAGAAAACTGGAGGCATGCCTGGCAGGCTCCGTCAGAAGAGCATGCAACTCTTAATCTAGGGGTCATAAGTTTAAGCCCCACGTTGAGTGTAGAGATTACTAAAAAAAATAAAATTTAAAAAGAAAACTGGGGGCCACCTGGGTAGAGCAGTCAGTTAGGCATCTGACTCTTGATTTTGGCTCAGGTCGTGATCTCAGGGTTGTGAGATTGAGCCCCATGTAGGGCTCAATGCTCAGCATGGAGTCTGCTTAAGAGTCTCTCTCCCTCTCCCTATGCCCCTCCCCCCTCAAATAGATAAATATTAAAAAAAAAAAGAAAACTGGAGTGACTATATTAAAATTAGAAATAGTAGAGTATGAAGCAAAAAGAATGATCAGGGATAAAGAGAGACATTACAACATAATGATAAAAGGGTCAACCCAACAAGAAAGAAAACTAATCCTAAATGTGCATATACCCAATAACAGGGCTTCAAAGTACATGAAAATTCAACATAGTAAAAATGTCAATTGCCCCCAAACTGATCTATAGATTTACTGTGATTCCATCCAAAATCCATGCAAGATCTTCTTTGTACATACAAACTAATCCTAAAATTCCTACAAAAATCCAAGACTCAGAATAACCAAAAGAATTTCAAAGGAGAATAAAATTGGAGGAATCACAGCACCCAATTTTTTTAAGATTTTATTTTTTTAACTGATCTCTACACCCAACATGGGGCTCGAACTCACAACCCCAAGATCAAGGGTCGCATGCTCTACTGACTGAGCCAGGCAGGTGCCCCACAGCACCCAATTTTAAGTCTTACTATAAAACCTCCAGTATTCTCAACAGAAGACAGTATAGTATCAGTATAGATCGATGGAATAAAATGAAAGTCCAGAAATAGATCCACACAGGGGCACCTAAGTGGCTCAGTTGGTTGAGTGTCTGACTCTTGATTTCAGCTTGGGTCATGGTCTCGGGGACATGGGATTGAGTCCCACATCAGGCTCCACACTGGGCATGGATCCTGCTTGAGATTCTCTCTCTCCCTCTACTCTACCCCTCCCCCTGCATGTTCACTGTCTCTCTTAAAAAAAAAAAAAGAAAGAAAGAAAGAAATAGAGCCACACAAATAAGACCAATTGAGTTTTGACAAATGTTCAAAGGCAATTCAATGGAGCCAAAATAGTCTTTTCAACAATGGTGTTGGAATAATTAGAAACATGTACGGAAAAATAATGAACCTCTTGGGGCACCTGGGTGGCTCAATTGGTTAAGCGGCTGCCTTTGGCCCAGGTCATGATCCCAGGGTCCTGGAATCGAGCCCCACATCGGGCTCCTTGCTCAGCAGGAGCCTGCTTCTCCCTCTCCCTGCCGCTCCCCCGGCGCTTGTTCTCTCTGTCAAATAAAATCTTTAAAAAATAAAAAAAAATAATGAACCTCTCCCCCAAACCATGCCTTATATAGAAATTAATTCAAAATTGATTATGGATATAAATGTAAATTATAAAACCATAAAATTTTTGGAAAAAATTGGGAGAAATTTTTTTGACCTGGCTTAGGCAAAGAGCTCTTTTACATAACACCAAAAGCACAATCTATTACAGAAAAACGATAATTTTGAGTAATTCATCACAATTAAAGCTTTTGTTCTGAGAAAGACACCTTGAAAGAGAACAAAAAAACATGCTACTGACTGGAAGAAAATATTTGCAAATCACATATTCTACAAGGACTTGTATCCACAATACATAAAGAGCTCTCAAGTAAGAGATCTCCAAGAGCACTATGCTGAGAGAAAAAAGCCCATCTCCAAAGGTTATTGTATGATTCCATTTATATGACATTCTTAAAGTTTTGAAATTATAGCAAGAAAAAACACATCAGTATTTACTACAGGTTAGAGTTGAGGGAGGAATGTGACTGCTGAAGGGTAGCACCAGGGAGTTTATTTGTGGTGATGAAACAGTTCTGTATCTTGATTTTCATGATGTATATTCAAATCCACAGATGCAATAAAATTTTGTAGAACAACACATGAAAAAAAGTGCATGTAAAGATTAGTGAAATCCTAATTTAGTGTATGCCCATGCTGATAGTATTATGCCAATGTCAATTTCCTGGTTTTAACAATGTACTATAGTTATGTATGATATTATCATGAGGGGAATCTAAGTGAAGGGTACTTGGGAATTCTCTGTACTATTTTTACAATTTCTTGTGATTCTTAAACTATTTCTAAATAAAATGTTACATTAAAGAAACTTAACAGTATGAAAACAAGCAATCCAATTTAAAAATGGGCAAAACACTTAAACAGACACTTTGCTAAAGAGGATACATAAATGGCCTATAAACACATGAAAAAAAAATGTTCAACATCATTAGCCACTGGGAGAATCAAATTAAAGCTACTGCTGAGATACTATTATACACCTACTAAAATGGCTAAAATAAATATTGCTGAAAATTCCAAGTGCTAACAAGGACCTGAAGCAACAGCAACACTCATCCATTGCTGGTGGGAATGCAAAATGGTACAGCCACTCTGGAAAACCATTTGGCAGTTCTGATAAATTTAGACCTATATACTTATCGTATGACCCAGAAATCCTACCTCTAGGCATTTATCCATGAGAAATGAAAACTTATGGAACTTATGTTAACACAAAAACCTATATACTGTTGTGTATAGCATCCTTATTTGTAATTTTCCCCAAACTGGAAACAACCCAAATATCCTTTAACTTGAGAATGGAAGAACAAATTGTAGTACATCTAAACTATGGAACACTACTCAGCAATAAAAAGGAACATACATTATTCACACACACAATAACCTGGATGAATCTCAAAGGTATTATGCTGAGTGAAGGAAGTCAGTCTCAGAAGATTGCTACACTGTAAGATCTCATTTAAGTGACATTCCGGAAAAAGCAAAATTACAGTGATAGACAGCACTAGGATGTTACAAAGGGGTAGCAGGAGGGAGTTTTTTGGAATGATGGATGTGTTCTGTATCCTCATTTTGATGGTAGTCACATGAATTTATGCATGTGTTAATAATCAAAAAACTATACCAAAAGAATAAATTTTACTATAGGTTAATTTATGGAGTATTTTATAAAACTAACCTAATTATGCCAGTAATACCATCATTTCGCAATCTAGAGATTTAAAAATAAGAGCAGATATGTACCTAGCACTTACAAAGTGTGGACATGTTCTTTAAAAAAAAAAAAAAAATTATTGGGGCGCCTGGGCGGCTCAGTCGTTAAGCAGCTGCCTTTGGCTCAGGTCATGATCCCAGAGTCCTGGGATCGAGCCCCGCGTCGGGCTCCCTACTCCGCGGGAAGCCTGCTTCTCCCTCTCCCACTCCCCCTGCTTGTTTTCCTGCTCTTACTGTCTCTCTCTCTCTCTCTGTCAAATAAATAAAATCTTTAAAATAAAATAAAATAAAATTATTTATTTATTTATTTGAGAGAGAGAGAGAGAGAGAGAGAGTGAGCAGGGGGAGGTGCAGAGGGAGAGGAGAGAGAATTTCCAGCAGGCTCCCCACTGACCATGGAGCGTTACATGGGGCTCAACCCCAGGACCCTGAGATCATGACCTGAGCCGAAATCAAGAGTTGGCCGCTTAACCGACTGAGCCACCCAGGTGCCCCAGTGTGGGCATGTTCTAAGTGTTTTACAAATATTATAACTCACTTAACTTTCACAATAATCCTATGAGGTAAGTACTAGAATTTCCATCATTTTACACACTGAGGTGCAACAATGTGTCTAAAATGACACAGCTGAGAAGTGGTGAGGCGGGATTAAAGCCAAGCTTCTGCTGAGGTCGAGAGTCTCTGCGGTGAACCATGAAGCTTTACTCTGCTCTATGCTCTACACTCCGAGCTCTTTAGAAGACACTCTCTCCTCATTAAGAAACCTATTTGAGGTGCTTATTGACTGATATTTTCTGAAGAAAGTCCTTAAGATTTAGCAAGATAAATTCATACACCCAATTAGTCAGAAAGGGACAGAACAAGAAAGCAAAAGATCTACCTGTCATAATTTACACTTCACTTTCCCACATACTGTACTGATTAACAGAGGTGGCTGGCTTCTTGCTGTGAATTTTTGTTTTCCTTACATAAATCCATGTGATACTTGCTACTTAAATATAGACAAAAACGATCCTGTATCATTCACAAAATTGCCAAAGGAAGTTTGTGTTTCTTACAATAGCTGGAGAAGTAGGAGCTTTTGAACTGGTTTGCTGGTATGAAAATTAATTTCTAAAGGCACACAGGACAATGATACTAAAAAGATTATTAATTTATGTGGTCTTGATTTGTGTTTGTTCCTACCACATTGCCTTTGCCTACATTCAGAACGGTTAATGAAAACTCACACGTGCCTAAGTGCTGAGCAAAGACAAAATGGAAGTAATACAAAATCTCTCCTTGGGGAAAAGAAAGAAAGAGATGCTACAGAGGGCCATGCTTAATTACTATTTTTGAAACAAAATTGACCAGAAAAAAATTAATTGGGTGGTGTTGTTTAAATCATACTGTCTCTGCAAGGTCTGATTTTACTTTTAGGGGAAAACAGAGCCAGATATGTTGTTTCAGGAGGGAAATAGATCCTACAGGTTTTAATAGTTAGGATGCCTTTGGATCATTTCCTTCTTGTATGTGTTCAAAGTAAGTCCTAAAATGAAGGGATGATTTCATGAAAGGAGCTTGTTTAGGGGTGAAATGATGTATAAGGGCAAGAAATCTGTAAGGGTTGTTGTTAAATAACCCTGGACACATTCAGTGACTATCCACATTAACATATCACAACCAGCTGTATGCTGTGAGGTCTACCACTTGAGAATCAGACTGCCTGTTTGTATTTCAAATACACGACTCTGCCAGTGATTGGAAAATATGAGGGCACAAGTGCACCAGTGGCCAGGAAGGAGGAGGGAGGGTCTGATTAAAATTGAGAAAAGAACATGATACCTTGGCTATTCATTCAACAAACAGGCGCTGAGCACCTGCTAAGTGCTGAGCACCACACTAAGGGCAGGAGATACGGATGTGGCTAAGACCCAGTCAACACCTGCCCTCATGAGCTAGCAATCTGGTTGGGGAAATCCCAGAGCATTTTGGAAAATTCAAGTGGGGCCATGGGGTTGGAGTTTACAGGACATACAGCAAAGGATGGGAGCTCATCAAGATAGAAGCTGAAGCAATATGCAGTGAACAGATATGGAAGGGCTTTGTATTCTCTGCCAAGAAGTATTACATTTTATGTATTTTGTTTAAGCACAAATAATCCATGTTTGCTATACAATATTTTTTTAAATACAGAAAAGCACATGTAAAAAAACCAAAATCACCTGTAATTCCACCACCCAAAGCTGCACACTCTATGCATCTGTCTTTCCCTCTTTTTAGGTCTCTATCAAGAGAAACACATGTATATGCACATACACACACGTTTTTCCCCACTTAAAAACATCATGAATATCCACGCCATTAAATCCTCTTCAATGACATCTTTTTAACAGCTGCATAGGTTTCCATCATATTGCTATTTCATAATTTAACCAATCCTTTATTGCTGGCTGTTTTCTGTTTTTGCAATTATAAGAGGAGTTATTTTTGAAATGCACTTGTGTTTGCGTTCCATGACAGCTGTTGTCCAGAAACATGGCAGTTGCAATCTGCTCAAGGGTAGAACTGGTAAAAAGAAAAGGAAGAGATCATCATCAAGAGATAAATAAGGGGGCACCTGGCTTGTTCAGTTGGTAGAGCATGCGACTCTTGATCTCAGGGTCATGAATTCGAGCCCCACATTGGGTGTAGCAATTACTTAAAAAATAAAATCTTTAATAAAAGAGAGAGAAATAAGGAGAGAAGTCAAGCAGTACATGAAAAAAAAAAACAGATTCGTGTAGGGTGGTTCCTACTAGAGAGAGAATACTAAGAGGGAAGAAAGACTGTCCATGCTGTGGACCCTGGTAAGTTATTCATTCAACAAAACTTTATTGAACACCTGCTCAAAACATATGAATCAACCTAGACCATGAGTCCTAGAGTTACCTGACTGAGGCTTCCTATGCCAGCTATCATGAGTGGATGGTTCACTTGAGGCATCTGACCCTTGAGAAAGAATCGACTAGGCATGGTAGCTAGATGACCATCTGTGTTTCCCCAGTTCTATTTCTGTATGAAATTAAATCATCAGAAAGCCAAGTACCTGGACTGTATTATCTCAGCCTCCAGAGAAATGTCTACCCTGAATTACGATTTAATATGACACTCTCACCCTTATGTAGAAGCTCGATACAGGAATCATCCATTTCAACAGGGTTGTTGCTCGTTTGCAAAACTGTAGTTGAAGGTGTCTACTATAACCTATGATCTCTCACACAAGGGCCCATAGAATAAGTTTCAGAATAAAATTTGTCTGGGAGAAAGAAGTATAAATATTTTTTTGCAGCAACAATAAAAACTATACAAGCCAATGTATTTTCCTGTTTACTTTTTGCTGCTAGGAAACAGACTATTGGATTGGCTTGTCCAGATATCTCATGGTATCCACCCTTTCTGGTTCCTCGGTCTCCCTGGTTTTAAAATTTTAAAGGTCCTACATTTATATAGGATCAGGTCTTTTTGAAGGTATACAGAATGAAGGAATCTCAAATAAGTTTGACCACTAGAAGCTTTTTGGTAACAGTTGGCTCACATGTTATGAAAAATTGGCTCAATTGTTACCAATATCTGATTTGGGAGCTGTGAGGCTTGATATTTGTAGTTGATACTTTTGAGAGTGGTGTAATTAAATAGTCTCTATGTGATTAATATCTTCAAATGTGCCATTCTGGTTTGTTTTCATAACAGATAAATGTACACATGCAAGTACCAATAATAGAGCATCTCAAGACAACTAAACTTCTAGAATATAACTTCTATCTTTAATGAAGATAACCATGAGCTATTCTTTTTCTGTGCAGAAAGCAATAAAGAACCAAAAGAATCAAGTTCAAAATTGTATGAAAGTGCTCTTATCTCTTCTCTGTCTCTGATCTGGATAGGGATGACTTACAGGAAAATCTACTTACAACTCTTCAGTGGCTATCTATTGCCTTCAGGATAAAGTCCAACTGCTATGATAAGATGTTCATGCTATCTGAAGTAAAAAAGGCAAATTACAGAATACTATGATCTCAATTTTATCACACACACACACACACAAATAAAATAGACTAAAAATGTGCACTGAAATTGGTAACAGGGTCAAAAATGATTCTTTTATTAATATATATTCCTATTTTTCTAAGATAAGCACATGTTACTTCTGTCATTGGAAAAAGAGAATCATCCTTTCAAAAATTGTAAATATTCACATGTTCCAGAAGTTAAAGACCCACTAGAGGCATGCTGGGGATCATCTGGCGCGTCTCTCTTTAGATTGAGTACACCTGGGTTTTGAGAAGACATATGATATGCACAAAGTGTCATAGCCAATCAATGGCAGAGCCCAGAATAGATCCAGGGCTTCACCCAGTCTGGGGCTCTGATGGCCCAGCTGCCTCTCTGAGCAGAAGGCACATAACCCTCTGGCAAGGGGCTGCAGCAAGGACTTTGCCCTAGGGACCAGGCTAGGCTAGAGGACTCAAAGAGGCTTTCCAACTTTAAGAGTCTATGAAATATAATCTGGCAATACAGACTTCTCTCAGGTTAGAAGCGAAACAGACAAGGAAGAGACAAGTACCTTTAAGGCAAAATAATTTTTAAAGACACAGAATCATTTCTGGACCTCTGTGACCGACACAGCTCTATAATTCAATATAATTTTTTGTTACCTTCATGTACAGCTTGCTTATTTAAAAGTGACATTTCTACCTAAATGAAGAAAATATGGCAGATAAACAAATATCTTTTGGCTGGCCTCCTGACCCCTTGGTCCAGAGGCTTATTAAAGGCTAAGTCAGGGGGTGCCTAGGTGGCTCAGTCAGTTAAGCAGCTGCCTTCGGCTCAGGTCGTGATCCCAGGGTCCTGGGATCAAGCCCCACATCGGGCTCCCTGCTCGGCGGAGAGCCTGCTTCTCCCTCTACCTCTGTCTGCCGCTCTGCCTACTTGTGCTCTCTCTCTATCTCTGTTAAATAAATAAATAAATAAATAAATAAATATATAAATATATAAATAAATAAATAAATCTTAAAAAAAAAAAAGGCTAAGTCAGGAGACTGATTTTTCTTCAGGGACTGGGAGTTGGCCTGAGCTTCCAAATTCCAACTCTTTCCTGCCAAAAGAATGGTTTTTCCCTTTAAAAACTTTGAGCCTCTGAGCTGGGGCTACATTAAGCCTCAGTCAGGCCAGTTTATTTGTTTGTTTGTCTAAGTGAGAGTATGGTGGTAAATCAAAGTAACATGGTAACTTTCGGTCCACTGGCTCCAATCTCCCAACTAACCATGGAGTCAGGCATGGAATGTGGACTTTTTGGTTTAGGGTGATGGAATAACTTCAGAACGATACTCTTCCAGACAGCAAAAACAGTAATGATGGTGACGACTGGGGTGCTTTGTGCTGTCAGCAGCAACGCCCAAGGGCAGACCAGGCAACAGTTCTTCAGAGGCCTTAGTCTGTGTTCGGAGATGATTCTCCATGGATCTCTTGTGGTTCCGTACATCTTGTCAACAGAAGCACCGGAGTGCCTTTGTTCCAAGATATCTTTTCAAGAATGCTTGTATAGCCAACAGCCTTGAAATCCAGAGATAGTATCTTGCCCTGAAAGCAAGAGTTGGTTTGCTTACAGCTTTGGAAGACAGAGATGACTATGATCCAGTTGTGATAAAGATAATGTCTCTCCGGGGGCACCTGGCTGCCTGGCTCAGTCAGTAGAACATGCGACTCTTGATATCGGGGTCATGAGTTTGAGCCCCACATTGGTGGCAGAGTTTACTCAAAAGAGAAAAGATAATGTCTTTCTCTCTCTGGAGCAAGGACCAGTGTGCTTACCGCCCACTATAGAAGATTTGAGCTCCTTAAGCTGAGGGACCCTCTCCTTCAGTGCAACCCACTGAGTGTGCCAACACCAACTAGCCATCTTCACGTCATCGTGTGGGTCCCAGGACTCAGAGGACCAGGGCAAAAATGCTGATCTTCTGGCTACTGCTACCGCTGTGAATAAGAAACTGTTCCTCTCTGATCCAAGAGTCTTGTGTCTCCTGCCAGCATCCATGAAACTGTTTCAGGCTAACATGCTGGCTTGAGAATCAGGTGAAAATCCCAGACCCTTTGCAGGTTTTAACAATCTCTACTCCCGGACTGGACTCCTACAAGATCCATGGAAGGAGTTAGGAAGAAAGTAAGGAACTTACAGCCTAAAGGTTAAATGATTGCTCATGGCTCAAGATAATCACTGTCATATAACAACTGCACATGTTTCTGACATTGTTATTAACTACTTTAGCTGTATCTGGGGCCACAGGATCACAAAACCTCATCAGTGCCTGATTTGGGGCCAGAGTGATAGAAGAAGGGGCTCAGGCCTAATTCAACATGTCTTCAAGGGCAGGTGTAGACAGAACCTCAATTGTCTTCGAGGGCAGGTTTAGACAAAAGCTTAAATGGCCCTATGAAGGACTCCTTGGTAGAATCAAGAAGTCTAGTCACTGATCAGTTCTGTAGCTGGGGGAGCTTCAGCTTAATGCTCACACTAAATACCAACAAGCTTTTTCTTTCTTTCTTTTTTTTTTTTTTGACATTTCATTCAATTTATACAGTATCACTGCTTGAAAAATAAAACATCCAGAATAACTAATTTATTGTTGAGGATTTGTGGCTTTTTTTTTCCAGCTCATTATAAGCCATACAATACGCCAATGTATTCTTTCAGTGCAATTATACAGGAGAAATACAATGCACGACTGGAACCCTTCATGCAGCAGTGGCCATGCTCCAAAAACTAACTGAGAAAGATGTTACTTCCACGCCAAAAAACAAACAATAATTCTTAAATGCCTACAGAAAGCCGAATGGATTTTTAGAATTACTAGATTATTGCTTTACTATTTTAAAAATTCAGTAATTACATCTTAGCTAGGGGGTTACATTATTCAAAATATGTCATGGTAATAGCCTGCTTCTCTCCATCCTCAAAAATAACCCCTTTTTTCATTTATAAATATTGTTATCTATGCAACTCAAGTGATTTGTAATTCATTTTTTTCCTGAAATAATCAGTTATACTTAGAAATCCTCATCTCCATTTTTAAAAATGAAGGGAGATGGGAGGGATGTTCCCATCTTCACCTCCACATCTAGCAAATAAGTCAAGGTTCCCTATTGTCTTTGCCTCAAAGGGTCCCAAAAGTACTCGTGGAAGCAGATGTTATGTGAAACTCATACTGAGTACTTGAGTCTTTTTGCTCCCTGAACACATTAACTTGACATTTGGAAATATTGTATTTGAAAGTTATTATCACATGTAAATTTCTTAAATATTTCTGATTGAAAAGAGATCTGCAGGGTGTCAATAAAAACAATAGTTTAATTAATTTTTACATACAGAGAAAGGTTTCATTCCCCCCCCCCCATATGTACTTCTGGTTGTTAGCCATATTTACTCTTCAGATGTAGATTCAGAAGTTTGCTGTAGCTGTCAAAGGCATTAGCAACCATTCTTACTCCTGGCCTCGCTGAAATACAGGTTTGACTAAAGTCAAAGCGGTGCTAAAAGGCATAGTCCTACGGGGTCTCCCATCCACCCAGCTTCTGCAAAGAGAGCAGCAGAAGCCTTCTGGCCTAGTCCTGTTTAACTGCCTTAGTGGGAGGGGGCAAAAGCAGCCCAGTGGGTTGATGGGGCAAGATGATGGTTTGAGTGCTAATGGAGCAGCCGATCCCATTCCCACGTACAGTGGTGAAAGAGCAGCTCTGTGAGACAAAGTTACAGCAGGAGAAACAGGTACAGAGAGCAGAGTGTTGACTGGTTGTTCAGATGGCTTCATCTGTCAGAGCCAAGTTTCCTCAGACAAAAGCCCCACCCCCATCCCACGGCCATATACAAACACACCACCATCAGCATCAGCACCATCTGCTGCTTCTTTCTGGAGACTGTGTGCTTGGAGGGTCTTCGTGGGAAAACAAACAAGAGAGGAAGCCGAGCCTGGTATTTGAGCGGCTTCATCTCCCAGCCCCCTGAGCATTTTTGGCTCCCCCTTGTGGGGAGAAGCTGTATTAAAGCACACCTGGCAGGAGGACCTCAGAAGGGTCTGGGAACCCTAGGACAATAGACTTGTTTAATTAAGTGAAAGGAATCAAGAGGGTGTTTGGGTGAAGGCAAATGAGTCATCAACACTTTTGGGGTAATTCTCAAGTTCATAACTGATATTGGGTCCTTTGTTCCCCCATTTTAAAAGTATCCATCTTTTGAGAGGTCTCAGAACACAAAGCAGCCATGTGTATCTACTGGCTAATGATGATTAAAAACAATGAACTAGTCCCAGCTCTGTCACAAGCTTACTGGATGACTTTTGGCAAATCACTTAGCTGCTTCAGGCCCTATTTCCCCATAAATGGTGACAAGAGCTTTTGTAGGCACTTCACTGAGCTGCTCTGAGCTTCAAATTAGAAAACTAAACTATTAGCAGAAGCTATCATGTCTTGTACCCAGCATATACAGCCTATACAGATTTATAGGCAACATATATGATCTATAGTGTTCTCCTTAATTCAATAATTCTAGGCAAAATGAGAAAAGTATGCAGCTGGCAACCATCAAGGTGAAGCTGGGTGCTGAGAAAGGGGTCACAGAGAGGTCATGAGTCAGAAAGCCTTCAATCTCCACCTGAATCCATCTCTCATTCACTGTGTGATCTTGGGAGCCTCAGTTTTCTCATCTCTAAAATGGAGTTAAAAAGAGTAGCACCTATCCCATGGAGTTGTTTTGAGGGTTAAATGGGATAATGCAGATAGACCACTGAGCACAGTACCTAGAACATTAGAAAACAACTGGTAGATGTTAATCATCATCGTCATCATAGTCATCATGATCATCAACATCATCTTCGTCATTATCATTACCATCATCATTGTCATCATCATCACTGTCATCATCTTCATCATTATCATTACCATCATCATTGTCATCATCATCATCATCATCACTGTCATCATCATCTTCATTATCATT
>NW_023270175.1:23751085-23825413 GCF_011800145.1 Mirounga leonina
GTCATTATCATTACCATCATCGTCATCATCATTGTCATCATCATCATTGTCAACATCTTTGTCATTATCATTACCATCATCATCATCATCATCGTCACATCACTGTCATCATTATCTTCATCATTATCATTACCATCATCAACATCATCGTCATCATGATTGTCATCATCATCATCATCGTCATCATTATGTCATCATTGTCCTCCTCCTCATCGCCACTGCCACCATTTTCTCTTTCCTTCTCCTTTGACAGAGGTTTCAGTCCAAGCTTCTCAGAACCAGGGCATTATATGGACAGTAGGTAGGTCAAAGGAGAAAGCTGGAGTTCTGCTAGGGTTGGAGCAAGGAGCGGTTGCAAAGGGCCACATTGTAAAATGTCCAATAGAAAGTTTTTTGAAAAGGCAGAGCTCTGTTCCCATCCTGAAAATGCCTGCAATTGTGGACCCCTTTTGGCCAAATTGGACTTTGAGACCTCAGGGAATAGTTAGCAATGACTCTCAGACATCTCTTCTGGTTAATAAGTAAGCACTCAAAACAGTCCATAAATATTACATCTATGTACATATTTATTTTTGCCCAGTTTACTGTAATGCAGTACCTATCCTTTAAAACATTACTTTATCAAAGTTTTCTTAGAATTTATTTTTACCAGCTTGGCATTCCACTACTCTTATAAGCATAAAGATGCCTACAGATAGAGAATTCACAATGCGTACGTTCATTCAGCAAACACTCCAATGTCTCCTTCATGCCCGACAGGTTAGGTGAAGGGGTTAAAAGATAGTAAGAAGTGGGCCCTACTCTCAAAGAGTTCATAGTCCAGAGATAAGGCAGTTCATTCATCCAGAAACGGGGTACAGGAAGGGCAAGCTCAGAGAAAGAGGTGGTCAGTTATGTTTTTGAGCATGGTTGGTGTGTGATGCTTTTATAGATAGATGCCCAGATGACAGTGTTTAGGCTGAAGGTATGTGGTTGAGTCCTTGGCAGGAGGCACCCACGAGGTCACCCAGGTAAAATGTGCACAGTGAGAACAGAGCAAAAACAAAGATAAGCCCCTGAGGAAACACGTTGAAAGGGTAGACTGAAGAAACGAATGCATGAAGGAAACAGACAAAGTAGTGCTCGCTTCGGCAGCACATATACTAAAATAGGAAACAGACAAAGTAGAGGCAAAGCGGTAAGAAGACAATCGGGAGAGAAGGCCAGTCCAGAAACTACATAAGGAATTTCTATATAGAAATCAGTAAGACAGAGAAGTAGTAACTACTAGTCCTGTTATTATTAGTTCTATTTTTAGGCCTCAGAAGGTTTTTCCTCATTCATGTGGATGGTGTGGTAGCCAGGCCCCAAGGTGGCCCCCCATGATGCACACCTCTTGGTAGCCATGCCCTGGTCTAGTCCCTTTCCACAATGAATCAGGCCTCACCCTGTGTGACCAAGAGAATACAGCAGAAGTGATGATGTGTGAATTCCAAGCCTAGGTAAAAAAAAAAAAAAAGCATGGCAGTTAAAATCTTAACACGACATGAGCTACATGGCTGTTGCCAGGAATCATTCTTTGGTTTATACATCCTTTTAGCAAGTGATGAAGCCCTAGATGATAGATCTCACAGAAGACCATCATCATAAGAAAGCTAAAAGAGTATTCCAGATGTTTTCCAAAAGAGGGAATATGACTGGCAAAATATACATCCGAAGAAAGGGAAGCTAACCGTGACACTCGAGGCCAGTAGAACTTTAAAAACATGACTGGACACTGGCTGGTGAGGTCTGACTGTTCTTGTTCTCCATAAGAAAGAGTATGAGGAGGCCACATTAAACACACAAACCTGGGAATGTTTGTACAGGGGCCCTAGAACAATGGGAGACTGAGCATAGATATTTGTGAAACCTTATTAGGCAAATCCATTTTGCTTCTAAAGGAAAAAAAAAAGAAAGGAAAAAACCAGAGCTTACTCTTCATATCCAAAGACTTGTTTCCCAAAGCCCCCACCCTCTCCCCGCCTTCCCTTACCCTGATGCTTATGGAAGGAGGGGGGTTAAGGTTCTGACTTTAAATATTTGGTCCCCTTTTAGACCACATGCCCCAACTCCCACCATGTTCAGTTCAGAAGATATGGTCATTGTAGGTAAAGAGTAAGTAAGCTAGTGGGTTTGCCATGGGAAGAAGCTTAGAAAAACTGACCAGTCCCGGGCCCAACCCTGAGGGAGCTGGTTCAGAAGATAGGGAGGGTGTAGGCAACAGTGGAAGGAGCAGGAATACAAAATCCCTTTTCTCGCTCTGGTCTCACATTCCTCCTGGGTGGGAGTAGAACAACGCAACCTTCTAAATTTAGACAAATGACTCTGCTTGTAGATGCTAATTTGGAATAGATAAGGGGCTGGTCCCGAGAAACGCAAGCTGAGACTTAATAATGGATCACCGGAGGTGGAAGGGGAAGTCTGAGCTGGAAGGAGCTGGAAATTGGGAGAAAAAAAAGGATAAGAGTCCAACATAAAGAATGGGGAATGCGTAGCTACAAACTAGTTGAGTCCTGCTGACTTAAAATAGTGAGAATTAGGCTGGGGGTGCCAATGGGCCTGGCTGAGGACAGAAGGTGGGGGATTCGGGCACCCGGCTGGCTCAGTCAGTAGAGCATGCGAGTCTCAATCCTAGGGGTTCACAACATGGGTTCAAGCCCTATGTTGGGCATGGAGCCTACTTAAAAAAAAGAACAAGAAGAAGAAGGTCGGGGTTTGGAAGGCTGTCTTTCTTCAAAGCTCAAGGGAGCTTAGGAAAAGTTCAGCCTTTAACAAGAACAAGGAAACAGATCCAGAAAGAGAAAGCCCACTTCTCAGATACCCAGGAAATGAAGGTCCAAATCTCCGATCAGAGCGGGTCCCAGGACCTTGGGCTCCCACAGCATTCTCTATTTAGTTGAATGCCACACTCCCTGGAGTTCAGAAGACTGGTTAGAAGTGACCCTAGCAGAACCATTCTAAATATTTGTTAATGCTCATCAAAATAAAACAATAAAAAACAGGACATTCAGTAAACCGGGTATCAATGGTATTTGGTAAGCGAGCGCTAAAGGGTGCTGTACCATTAACTTTCATTTACCGTTGTCTGCTGACTGCAAAATTTCCAGCATACTGATTTTAGTGAGATCCTTGTAAATTCACTGTTCTATGTTACACGTAAAATATTAAGAGACATTCTGTTCCTTTAGCCAGACCTCCGTCCAAGTGTTCTGATTTTGAGGCCCTATATAACACTCCCTAATTTGCAACTGGGAGTAAGTGGAGAGATTTATGGAAGGATTACTGTATATACCAAAGATAGACCGCAGTGAAGAAAAGTTTACCTGGCAAGGACTTCTTCCTCACATGCAAATAAGTATTTGAAATTAGTATCCCAGGCGCTACTTCTGAAGTATTTGAAAAGTTTACTCTCCTAAGCAGTTTAAAAGCTCCTTCAGGCAATCTTGTTTACAAATTAACAGAACTCTGAATTAATGAGGTCCAACTGCTTTCTTTTTAAATAACTTCAAATACAGGCTAACTCTCACACATACGGAAATAATTCTCCTCTTACCGCAATGATACAGTGGACCTCAAAGACATAACGTAGCTCTTGGAAGCTATTGCAGAATTCTTGCTAGAGAGTCACTTTCCAATGGCACCATTCTCAAGTGAATGACGAATACTCTACTATTTACCTCCTTTATACACGACATGGCTAACAAAAATACATATTTGTCTTCTCCCCTACTCTTCCCATATTTCTCTCCAAAGACCTGAGGGGATGCCTTGGTTTTGCAGTCATCATAAATTTATTATACTGAACTTGTGACCCAGTCTGGATGAGAACCAGAACGATATCCAACATGAAAAGGCAGAATTCACTCCGTTCTGCAAAACTGCCTTCTTTCAGAAATCCTGAAAAATGGCTCCTTTTATTTTCTTTACATTGTTCTCCTCTCTAAGTGCCACCTGAATGTTTTATTTTCTAGTTCAGCCAACCCTAATAAATACATACTATATTGTTTTCTGTGCCTATGAGTTACAGATGACTAATTCTAAGATTTGATATCATAAGATTCAATATCATTTTGTCAAAACTTCATCACCTCAACTAGCTTTGCTCATAGAACCCATTCTGAAGCTTCCATTACCTGAGCTGCTCCTTATGAGAACTAATAGGTAACAGAGTTTTGTTTGTTTTTTTTTTTTGAGACTGATCACTCAAATGTGCTTTATTTGGAAATTTCTCGTATGTGACCCCTCCCGTCATATAGTGAGGAAAAAGCCAAGATTACCTAATTGAGGTGGTTTTATAGAATCAAATTATATGTTTGCATACATATACACTGAGTGTATGCATATGAAACAAGATAAAGACAACAGACATCCAGCAAGGCAAAACCCATAAAATGTTTCAAGATAAAATAATGTAATTACATATGATACCACACACAGGGCATTTCTCTACAGTTTGCCATCTGCAGCAAGGAATATTTTTATTTCTCTCCCCAAAGGGGATATTTTATCTTCTCTTACATCAGAGTGGGCATAGACACCTTTAAAAACAACTCTTTTTTTTTAAAGATTTTATTTATTTATTTGAGAGAGAGAGAATGAGAGACAGAGAGCATGAGAGGGAGGAGGGTCAGAGGGAGAAGCAGACTCCCTGCCGAGCAGGGAGCCCGACGCGGGACTCGATCCCGGGACTCCAGGATCATGACCTGAGCCGAAGGCAGTCGCTTAACCAACTGAGCCACCCAGGCGCCCTAAAAACAACTCTTGAAAGGCAGATTCCTGCTTGATGATTTATTTCTCTACCATAATTTTCATTATTCAGGAAGGATATCTTATCATATGAATTGTGGATTTCAAATGCTCTCAATTTTGGCTACCACCACTCATGCACTCACTGAAAGCAGAAATCCAACTGTCTATATAACAGTTTTATAAATGGAACAAGTTGGCTTAAATTGAAACAATTTTCAGAGGCTTTTCCATTGCCTATTTTCCATGACAGTCCTCCAGCTCAGGGCTTTCAAATCTGAAAGAAAGATCTTTTACAACCACAGTTAGCACAGGTATATATCTGCAAACAGGAAATTTTTCTTCAGTCACGCTCAAACATAAGAATGAACTGCTTTCCAAACTGGAATGAGTTAATCCTCAGGGTTTGCCCACTTACAAAGAAAAGCACAATGCAAAGTACCTGACTTGTTGCCCACGAGTCACAATCAGGATGAATATTTTGTGCTTATTTCTCTGCTGCCTGTTTCTACTAATGTACAAAAGAAGTTGACCATAAGAAAGGAAATTTGTATTAAAACTACTAATCAGAAGAGACAGCAGAGGGGCGCCTGGGTGGCTCAGTCGTTAAGCGTCTGCCTTGGGCTCAGGTCATGATCCCAGGGTCCTGGGATGGAGCCCCACATCGGGCTCCCTGCTCGGCGGGAGGCCTGCTTCTCCCTCTCCCACTCCCTCTGCTTGTGTTCCCTCTCCCGCTGTGTCTCCCTCTTTCAAATGAATAAAATCTTCAAAAAAAAAAAAAAGAAGAGATAACAGAAACAGCTATTTGCAGACACGTGGGTCTGATTGTTTCATCTGAAAACAGAAGCACAGATTAACAAAAGAAAATCAATGCTGCCACTTCGATGAAGGAAGAGAGGGATGTCATTTCAAATACATGAAATGATGGAAAAAGGGAAGGGAAATAATTTCTGTATTTCTTAACACAAGGTCAGTCAGTATGGATAAAAACAAAGGTGGAAAGGGATGTAGTCAATAATTATTACAGCAACATTTGTGGCAGCCAAGAATTCAAAATTAATTCAGACCCCAGCCTAAATCAGTCTAGTGACACTTCATGGCCACAGATTCTATGCTTGTTTGCGGGGGGGGGGGGGGAAGAAATATGGGGATGATAAAAGAAGAGGTTAGAGCCGGGGGTGGGGGTGGTCAAGGAACAAACAGAAGGAAGAATTTGTTACCTAAAAAAAAATCCATCATAACCCTGATTCCTAAAAGATTCTATGGTATTCCTCCCATAGAGCTCACAGATGGAGAAGGGTAATGGACTGGAAGATGAACCAGGAGATATACAATCTTCACATAAACCAACTGAAGTGGCCATACCAAACAAAAAGCAGCATTGAAGCATGCACGCTGATAGACTGCAAGAATATCAATGCTGATCACATTCCCAGAGGAAACTGAAATCAATTGGAAACAGACAAGAAATCCAGCATTTCCAGTGACACTGATGAATTTGTTCATGAAAGTCATTAAAATTGTAAGGTTCAAAGACACACCCTTCCTTTATGGTATATAGTCCCTATAAGGGCCATGCAGTCCCATTACCAGCAAAATAAACATCAGTGTTGTCTGGGAAGGAGGGCTGATATGTTGCAGCACTTAGCATAACAACTGATACGCTCTCTAAATGTCTGTGGCTGGGGGAGAGGAAGGAAAGATGTATAGAATATAGAGGTTTCAAGAAAAAGATCATCAAAAGGTTGGGGAGTGAGGTTTGTGAGTGAAGGTAATGACAGTGGAATTACCTAAGCTTAGATAAAATGGGGAAAACATTTCATAAGTCTTCCAGGATATTATACACATGGCTGATCTCCATCTCTACTGAAGACAGAATAAGATGAAATACCATTTAAGTGAGTTAGGCGAAATATAAAGAAGACTTCTTGTCAAATACTTGAAGAGATCGCTAAGGGAAAGTGAAGATATTTTTAAAGGTGTTCTCACCTAACCAAGATAAACTAAGCTGGACAACAGACTAATGAGTTCACTGAAGTTTGGCATGGCTCTGAGAACTTTCTGAGCAATTCTAGTAAGAACTCTAAGATTCAAAGACAGATTTTATGGAGACCACGGAGGCACGTGTTTTTCCCAATCACTGTACTTAACATCTGTTCTTATCTGTCAACATATAATAATAACATGTCCATAATTCACCATAACTTTCTAATAAAGTTTAATACCAGCATTTAGCTCAAGAGGTAACCATTTCTGTTTTTCCTCTCTCTCTCTCTTTTTTTTTTTTTTGTAAGCTCCCCTCAACCACTTTCAAATCTTTTCCATCTGGCAAAAAAGTAAGAGAAAAATCTCATTTCCTGTGCCCAGCCTGCCTGATCCTTGCTGGAGACAGGGCCCACTTAACTGTCACCTGATCCTCTGGTCCAGTTCTCACCTGATCTCCCTATCCCCACTCAACTGTAGTCTCCTCCACTCCTAAAGGTGTATAGCTCTGTCTTTACCTTTTACCACATATGACATATTCCACTTTGGATTATCATTGGGCTGGGTCTTCTCTTTCTTTTCTTCCTTTTTTTTTTTTGTAGTTAACCTTATTTTTGGTATATATAAGGGTCTTCTCTTTCTTACCAGACTAGAAGTCCCCTGAGGGCAGAGATCCTGGCTGACCCATCTGTGGATCCCTATGACTTCGGGGAAACTGCCTGGGTAGTCATTTTTAATCAGCCATCTCTTGGGTTTAAAGATATTGTTACTTAATCAATAGTTCATGGACCAGAATTTACCTAATTCTCTATTTCTCTCACTTCAAGTCTGGACTATTGTGCAAAATATTACAATGGATGAAATCAATAACCTTCACTTTAAGCCTGAGATTACAAATTTAAACTCTAAGATACTAATGTTCTTCTTCATCATATGTTCATCTTTAGGGTTTGACTCATGCGGTTTGTTGTTGTTCTTTTAAATAAAGCTAGCTGAGCTCTTCCTTACAGCTTAAGACAAAAAAAAAGTTCAGATTTTACTGCTCAAACCCGGCAAATTCACAGGATTCTCATTAGCTTCTCCACAGTGATTTGTAAAATGGTTTGAAGAGTGAAGGTTCGGAACTTCACACAATTATCAGAACCTCCAAAGCCTGGCAGTATCTTCAAGAACGAGAAGAGATCACTACTGCCCAATTTCTGAGGGGGGTGGAGATCAATAGCTAGTAACACTCTACCGAACAGAGATGTGGTATTTACTCAGTAATCCTTACTATGACAGCCACCAACCTTGGTCAAAAACTTCCGACATTTGTACAAAGAAATGCTACCTCAGAATCATGCAAGTTCCAATTAATAAGTAGTCTAATGATCATGCACTTGCCAGTACATATAAGATGTATGTGCTTGTTGAGTTCACCCTTCCTCACCAATGGCAACTCTTCAGCTCAGGGGCCCAAGAATGTACCTCAGGTGAGAACAGTCTTCACCTAATCCACCTTTCTCTTTCCTTAGGCAGAATCTCCAATTAGGCTTGAAACAGTGACAATATTCAGGAGGAAATGTGAACTTTCATTTGTCTAAATGAGCTATTCCAAAAGTCCACCCTGGAAGATTCCACCCCTCATTTATATTCAGCTGTCCTCAAGAAAGACCTTTACTCTGGCCCACATGAATACCTGTTCAAAAGAGATACTTCTCAAATGTGACTTCTAATTTTGCCAGTGCCTTACAAAGGTCCCTGCTAAATAAAATCCCATAATGCACATCACTCCAATTACAGTATTAAAAAGTTTTTTCTTCACTTGTGCTTCAAAATCAGCCAGATTACTTAGCTTTTGAGATACTGCACCACTCCCCCACCCTCCTGGTAAACCAGTTAATATCTTCGTCCATCTACTTCCCTTTCCTGCTTCCCAGGGCACTAGTCATAGGGGAGACTGCATGGGTTTTGTACAATCAATCTTGCTCTCTCAATTGAAAATCTATGTCCTTAAATCTTGCTACTCTCTCTGAAGTGAGCCTTATCTCTTCCAACTATTTCACACTATTACCCTAAAATCTTCCTCCTCTACTGATTCATTTCCAATGACATTAATACAAATTCCCCTTTTCCCTTCCTGTTGTTTTCCTCCTCCCATGCCCTGCTTCATCCTTATTTACATGCAAATCCATGATGAGATCAACTATACTGTTTCCTTTTCTGCTTACATCCCTGCAGAGTGGCGTGATTCTTCATTGTTTCGACTGTAATCCAACTCTGAGTACTTTTCCGCAAATTTCAATGTCATGTATCTCTCTAAGATTTCTAAATTGCTCATATCAATTGGGCCTAAAAGCATAGCTAGAAGAAAATTCAAACATTAGGGATAACTTCTTGACGATGGGAGAGACTTAGACTTAAACACTGGAACAGACTGCTGGAGGAAAAAAAAAAAAAAAGATACAAAATATCTATCTTTAGAAATCTTTTCAAATGGGATGAAAAACCGTCACTCACATATGATTTAGGTGTTGAGATACCTAAGCAGCGAGATGAGCTAAATGGCTTATTTATGTCCCTTCCAGGTCTAAGATCTCACAATATAGTCATCTAACTATATTTCTCAAATTTTGCTAAGAAAGCTTTAAATTCTTGCAGAATGATGATAAAATTCATTAAGGCAAAACCAAGTCAAGATATTAAACCAAATGACCCAATATTTTATTCAGTTTGAGTTCTTCTTGGGAACAGATGGAATTTGTAATTTAATAAGGCCTTTGAGGGGTGGAGGGGTGAGACAGACACGTCTTCCTGCCTTCCCTTATAGCTGGTGCCAGGCTGCCTCCAGAAAGGAGGACGGGAATAATTAGAAAATTTATTGAGTCTGGAGCATTGTTTAACCAGCTAGGTGCAATCAACTGCTATGGATATTAACTTTACGTTGGAGAACACATAGCTAAAATGAAATTCTTTGAAGATCCAGGCAAGATTTCCTTGTTGTTGAGGAAATAAATACATCTTAAACTTTTAAAAATCCTGGCAAGCAATTGATCACTTCTAATTAAGCGCCAATTGGTTGTGAGAGTCTCAAAAATGGGAATTTTGCCAAGCAAGAGATGAGCAGCATGCTGAGATGGGGATCGTGGAGCTGGTGGGAAGTTCGGTAGAGCCAAGAGAGAAGCAAAAAGTGTGGGAGGTAGGCTCAAGGTGGCCAGATTTCCAGTAACTGCACAGAGGCTGGTATTTTGTCCCTTCGACAATCAGGCAAGATAATGTATATATAGTTTTGGTGCTTTCCAATACTGCTATTGTCTTTCATTAATAAAATTTATGTTACATAGATAAGCAAATCCAAAGGGCTAAAATTATCATGGAAATCTAGGGGAAAGTCTCAAAAGAAGAAGGTATTTGGCATATCATTAATATTTGGTGAAAGTGACATGTAATTTTTTTAATTCTAAAAAGAAAAACATTCTTCTGTTTTATTCTTTTTAATGCCAGTGACCTCCTTCTACTGTACAGTGACAGGCAGCGTAGAGCATATGGAAAACCCAAGGAAAAGGTGAGGTTTGAAATCAGACAAAAAATTGAATTCCAGCTCTACCACCTCAGCACTGTGTGACTCTGGGCAAGTCAGGTAACATCTCGCATTCCTCTCATCTGTGAAATGGGTGTGATACCCCACTAAGAATCATTTCCTTCTACCCAATATCGCCTTCCTCTAGCCTCCTTGGTTTCCCCTCATCTCCTCTGTTTCCTTCATACTCCCCTTCCCCAGCCTATTGCTTCTCTACAATAGTTATTCTTCCCCTTTCCAAGTGCAGCCTTACTTATGGCAAAAGCCTAGCAAAAATTATTGGGAGTGATTTGGTGCCTGAAAACTGTATCGGACTAGAAGATTTCCAGATGCTTAGGATCTGAATGCCAAAACCTAACACTAAGCTTTGGTAATCAACATGATATCCTTCATGAACAAATATTGAGCATCTAGATACATCAAGTATCATGCTAGATACTGGGGTTACAGAGGTGAGAACTCAGTTCCTGTCCTCGAAGAGCTCACAGTCTATTGGAGAGACTGAAAAACATGATTGTAAGTGCCGTGTAAGAAGTACAAGACAAGAGATATGTCTTAAGTACAGAACTGGCAAGAGGATGGGGAAGCCCAAGCTGCTTAATTGTTCTGATATGGGGCCTAGGGATGGGAGTAGGATTATAGTCAAGGAAGGTCTCACAGAAAAAGACCCTTATTTCAGACCTAGCTCTGCTCTTATGTAAGATGCATCACGATGGCCAAGTCAGTTCACCTCTTTGAGCCCCATTTTCCTTCTCAGAAAAATGAACAATCTCCACATGTCTTTGTGGCCTTAATGCTCTATAACATTTCACCAAACAGGGAAGTGCAGGTAAATAGCTCCAGACTCCACATTTCTTCTTTCCATTCCCCCCCCCTTTCTTCTTATCCATTCATTTTCTCTTGCAGCCAGTTGGTCCTTTCTACTTGCTTTGCTTTTTTTTTTTTTTCTTAAAGATTTTATTTTTTCAAGTGATCTCCGCGCCCAACACGGGGCTCGAACTCACACCCCCGAGAACAAGAGTCACACGCTCTACCGACTGAACCAGCCAGGCACTCCTCTACTTGCTTTGCTTTGGGCTCTCCTCTATCCTGGTGCTACTGTGCACATGGATGTGGTATCATGGCTGCAAAAGGGCTCCTTTCGGCAAAAAAAAACAAAAAACAAAAAGAAACACCAAGTTCCCTTGTACGAAGGGATCAGTTTCTTCATTGTTCCTTGTAATGAGATGATTGGTTGAGTCCTAAGCAATGGTTTCTAAATTTTAACTCTGGGGATTCTTTTTTCCCATGTCAAGACTTCAGAAACTATTTTAGTAACTTCACATTGACCCTCACAAAAGCTCCACCTCCATATGCATTTAACAAACATTTATTAAGGCTTCCTCTGTGTCAGGCATTAGGCTGGGGGCTCTGGGAGATGCAGAAATGATTAAGACATGGGCCCAGTTGTCAGGAAGTTTATGATTTATTTAGCAGCTGTGGCACTGAGCCCAGCACTATATAAAACATATTAGCAAGGCAATCTTTGTTCTGTCACAACTGGAGCCATGAGCCCTCAACATGTATATGTGGTTTTGACTAGAAGTTGTGCATTCAGTAGGCGTTGAAAGCCACATGTCAAAAACCGAGCTGCTTTTCGATAAGTTCAACCCCATTAGTAATCAAAGAAATGAAAAGTTAAAACAATGAGATTCCATCATTCTCCTAGAAAATTGGCAAAGATGTGAAGAGATAAAATGCAATGACAAGGAGTGGGGTGAGCTGGGTACTCTCATACATTGTCAGTGGAAATGGTAAATAAACTATCGTGCATCCATAATAAATTAGGGTACAGCCACACGAGTGAATTCTAAGCAACCATTAAAAATAATGTTTTCAAGACTACTTAAAAACACGGTAAACTACTCATAATGTAACATGAAGCGAAAATAGCGAGTATCAAACTGTATATACAGCATAATCACATTTGGGTAAAACAGTGTATGTTTCTTTGTGAGTGCATAGGAGAAAAAAGGGGGTAAAAGGAAATATACCAGAATGCTAACAGTAATTATCACTGGGTAGTGTGATGAGAGGTGATTTTACTGCTTTAACATTTCTGTGAATTTTCCACACTTCCTGCAACAATACTGCTGCTTTCTAGCACTAGAAAGGTATTACAATGCATTAAAAATAGAAGAACACACACTAAAATGTTAATAGCAATCTTCCTCGGATAGCAGGACGGTGGTATGAGTTTTATGTTCTTCTTTCGTGTTTTCCATATTGTTAAAAATGTTGTACACTGAACATGTGCTAACTTCATAGGGCTCAAAACAAAAACTCAATTAACAATGATGGGACTGTTAGACAAGTTAGTGAAGACTAACATGAACAAGCACATATTATTTAAATGAGTGAGTTCTACTGCCTCACAGCTTGGCAATACTTTTAGGCTCTATCTCCACGACCTCTGCTTTGGGCCAGGTCATTTCACTAGTGTGTGCTTTAGGGAATCGATAATTACTGCATGTTTCGGAGGGATACTGTGATGGTGAGTGTGATAACATCGGTGAAATGCTTTGAACTCAGGAAAGAAAGATATACAGCATGGAGTAATGGATAATTTAATTATCTACTGTGTAATGTTTGTGTTTAGATTGCCCTCAGCCATCTTGATCTACCCCTCTCCACCACGCACATAACGGTTCCTTCCCTAAATCCCCTTCTTCTGTCCTGTTCTTTTGGTTTTCTGGCTCCTTTTTCCTCCCATCTCTTGCTTGTACCACAAATATTTTCATGTCGAGTTAAATTGATTATGAATGAATCATGAACTTGATTAACCAGTTTCTCTTAGATCAATAAAAGTTTGTTTAATTAACTTGGGTATGAAGTTTACAGAACTATTTTTGAATTATCATTCTTTGGCTCCTGCTAGGCAGAGCTATCTACATAAATTTTACATGTCAGAAAACACTCAAATATGAATGCAATCTCCCCTTTTACCCTATGAATTTAGTCTCCAAAGCTATGAGTTCAAGAGTCCTGGCTTCGGGGTGAGGGGAAGTTGGGTTCTATTTTGTCCTCACCACCAACCCACAGTGTGATCTCGGGTAACTCATATCCCCTTTCTGGGCCAGTTTCCTCATCTCTAAGATGAAAGGAGCAGCCTGGATTACCTAGAAGGCCCAGATGATAGCTATGAAAGCATCAGGACAAATGGGGAAGAACCACCACCGTACGAATGAGCCACCGCCATGTTCACTGTGTCCCCGCCTAGAACAGCACCAGGCACACCCCAGAGGCTCAAAATACGACAACATAATTGGAATGACACACTACAGCAAAGGAACCCATATCCCAAGTCAGCAAATAACCTTTTACTGGCAAGTACAGTCCACTAAGCCTTTTGGCAATTATTCCTGAACAATAAAGCTGTCAGCCCTTGTTTTAAAAAGTACTTATAGATAAAGGGATAAAAAGGGGGAAGGGGAGCTTGTCTTGTTATAAGAATGGGTTAGCAGAGCTGGGGAGATATTTTAGTGTGCCAGACAGTATTCTTAGATGGTATGGTAGATGGGAGATCATATCATTATCGAGATGAATAGATATCTGGGTACAGAGAGCAGGGCGTATGTATAGAGGCTAATAAGCAGAACAATAGACAATTTAGGAAAGCGGGCTGCTGAGGGAGTGCGCTGCCGTTATCCAAAGAAAATTCCCAACAATCACTAATCTTCCGGCACCCGTCCCCTCGAATACCAAATAGACACCCTTGCCTTCACACCACGTCTTGAATTACCCTGAGGACCACTGCTAGCACATAGTGTGCCTTCGTGCAAAGGAGGGAAAGGGACCCTTCTGGCACACACACACACACACACACACAAAGCACCCCCTTCTGGGCCATCCAGCTTGAAAAAGGATGGAGGGATTGCAAAAGGTGCCCTTTCTGAGTGGACCAATTAGAAAAAAAAGTGTTGGGTGGCAAGCAGTACACTACATTACAGCCTCCGCGTGCACCCCGTCGGCCTGGCATCTACCGTACCCTAAGATGCTGATGGCGCATGCTCTCTCGCTCTCTTGCTCACGCCCCTCCCACCCCGTGCTCCAGCGTCAGTCCAGAGCCAGGTTCATTTCTGACGAATCACCGCGCACTCCAGCATTTGCCTGTCCAGCTCCACCGTGCTTTTAGATTAGGACCAGATTCATCTCCGAGAGATGGAAAACTAAAGGTTTCGGTTGGTATCTTAATGAACAGGAGGTCATCTTGGAAGATGGAAACCAAAATGAGTCTCATCGGTGAGGGCGATAATATTTCCAAAAGCGGGTTCCATGCAACATTTTGTCCCATTAACTACTCCTTGGAAAATAAGTCTCTTGGTCTAGTAACTTTAGGAGACCCTATGTACTGTATCTCTTGGAGATTAGAATCATACATCAGTGAATTACAGCTCTGTTTCACCCACCATTTCCCAAATGTATTAACCACGGAACCATGCTCAGAAGCCCTCATCTTCTTCTGTTCAAGACTTCAAGGCTCCATTCCCGGGACCCTCTGCGACAATGCAGGCCTTCTTCTGCTCTCCCTGGCCAGCCTTCCTGGAGAGGATTTCTGAAGGCAGAGCTCGTGGGGCCTGAGGGGGGCTGCTCCTGGAGACCAGCAATTCCAGACTGAAATTCTCTGTCTTGCTGGCTCCCTGGGAATCCCCTCCAGAAGCCCAGGTGTGCACCTAGGTGAAAGAAAGCTATTGTGGAAGGATTGTGCTCTGCCAGAGACCCAAAAGCCCGGTCGGGGTGAGTAGGGGTGGAGACGAAGGGGAAAGCATCTCCGGCTACTTAGGGTGGCCATGAATGACGTTAGCAAACAAGATCTGGGGCTTCGGAAGGAGCGAGCGCATGTCTGTGCAGGTTTCAGGTTCCTGACAAAGTGAACATTTCAAGAGAGATTTACCAACACCCTCCCCGATGTCTATGTCACCACTGTGAGTTTGCAAACACTACCCTTGGCAATCCTGTGAAATACAAAAGTAAAGTAAATTCCGAGTATATACGTGAATCGCTGAGGCTTTTGTCCATATGTTAGCCTAGGTAATAGTTTAAATCCTCATAACAACCCTATGAGGCTAAGTGCCAATATTAGCTCCCTTTTTTCCAGATTTTGAAACTGAGGCCCAGAGTGCTTACTTCACAGTCTCTGGGCTACCTGCGGGGAATACAAAGGAGGGTCAGGCAGATGTAGTCCTCTCTTGAAAGTATTCACAGCCTAATGAGGGAGGCCAGCAAATAAGCCTCACTCAGAGAGCTGTGAAAAACTACCATGACAGTTAAAAATCGTGCTAACAGCTAGCACTTAATGAGTGCTTACTATGTGCCAGGCTTTGCACGCATTATCTTCTTTCATCTGGACGACATTCCTACGAGGAAGGTTCTGTCACTATACCCATTCTAAAAATGAGGAAACCAGAACCGAGAAAGATGGAATCGTCTAGAGTTCATCAGCTAGAAAAGGCTAGAACCAGGATTCTAACTCAAGTCAGTCTGACAATAGATTTGCTGTTAACTACAAAGTTAATTATAGAGAGTCCTATGGAATCAACATTGACAGCATCTTCAGCTTCGTATTCCAGCACACATGGCGAGTCTTCTTTTTAAAAAGTTGATTGGAATATTCATTGTAACCCAGTTGGTAGGAGGCTTTATTTGTATAGGCCCAAAACTGCAGAGGCTTAAAATTTTAGTTATAGATAATCTCATCACAGTAAATGACTAATCTGCATCCAGTCTGGTTACTTGGGGTAACACGGAGCCGCTGGGCTCTCAAAAACAAAGGAGCTGTGACTGTGATTGTTTTATTCCAATGACAAGAATGAAACCAACCTACTTGGTTAGGCATATCTGAAATTTGGCCCGTAAGAGCTAGACTCTGACCGGTGACTATGTAGTTTCAACTTTGAGTTCTTGGTTCTACAAGATTAGCAACCCCAAAGTTCGATCGGCTCAAGTTTGGTTATGTCCTCTGTACCAGTTTCAATGGGCACTGGGTCATAGATGATACTAAATATATTTGGAGATGCTTAAAGAAACTGAAGAGGAAGAGCCCTAATTCATACAAAAATATTTTTCAGCTCCTTAAACCAAACCCATAAATTATATTTGCATGTAAATAGAAGCTTGCATTGCCCCTTTATTGGCTACAATCTTGGTCTTTTAGGAAAAGGGGATTTTTTTGGCCACTTTGTAACTGAGGGATTTTACTTTTCACCCTACCCTTGAAGAATGGGACACTTATTTAATAAGTCACACGTGTCTTCCTGTCTAATCAGCAACTGCCAAACGTCATCTACCGGGCTCCTCCCATGGTAGAAATACAGTCATTCCTAGATGACAGCACAAAGACGCATCAACATGTAATGTCCAACCAACGGACCACATAAAAAAGGTAAAACAGGCAACCCTCGGCTTTATAAGGTGCCAAGTCACAAATCACACCTGTCTCACTTCCTTCTTCTCTTTAAAAAAATCCTGACTATATTAATCACAGAAGAGACAGAAGCTATCCTACTGCCTCCTAGGCTTTCACGTATGGTCGGGGCCTTGCACAACTCTAGAAGGTGCACATCACAGCCTACTACCTCTCCCCGCCCCACCCCCAGCCCCCCAAAACCTGGCTTTGGTGGATTTGATTTTTGCATACTGGAGATGCTTTTGTTCACACAGCTCTTGGCACCAAACATTGACTCTGCTTAGCAACACTAGGAAAGCACCAGTGATACCTACTCACTTCCTAGCCCTGCTTTTCTCATGTCAATTCTAAGAACATTCTGTAACATTTTCATTTTTTATTAGACATTAATGAAAACAATAAGCAAAGCTGGGTCAATAGTAATTGGTCTCATGTAGAAAATGACAGCTAGTCAATTATTTTTGATAAGCCCCTAGAAACAGCAAATAAAACATCTGTGCAATAACCCCTTGTCAATAGAATAGTCATAAATCTGGGTCTCAATACTCTGACCAATGCTTTAAGGGAAAAAAAATATATTCTCTTTAAGCATAGTAAGAGAAGGATTTTGAAGAATTATGCCATCTCTCTCTAGATAAGAATGAATATTTTGCTAATCTTGAAAGGTTCTTCTTGGCTCCACTAGGCAACAGGAACAATCTTAAAATTGCATTTCTGGCAGGTAGGGAATAAATGGATGCAAACATCTCCTATTCAGGCAGAGAAGGGGGTCACCCAAGTGATGGGGTTTGGGGAGTGCTGAGGAGGCCCCACAACGAATAAATGCCATCATGTATGTTTCACCTTTTGTATTAGGGGAACTATGCAACGGCCACCAGCCTCACTGTGCACACACACGCGCGCGCGCGCGCGCACACACACACACACACACACACCCCTAGTTAACAGGGAAACACTCCTAAGAAGGAGAACACATTAAGCCTCTCTGATTACTGACACATTTCCCTTCACACAGACAGCATGTGGAAGAATAGGAATACCCAGCTAACTTTACCCAGAGGGAGAGGAGGGGAGGGCAATAGATCCAAAATCTCGATCACAGGGTATTTTCTCGAAAGGGTGCGGCAGGGTGGTAGTGTTGGGGGGAGGGAGGCATAGGGACAGTTGGGGTAGCACGTTCTCGGCATCGGCACCTTAGGAGGGGGAAGGAGAACGGATGAAAGATGAAGAAAAGGTTAAAGGGCATGAAACCCAAATTGCACTCACTTCACGGTTTGGACTAACACTGTTTCTGATCCCATTTCACAGGGATTGACTCTGAAGAAATTTCCCATAATAGAATTAAGAAAGTAGGCTATTATTTGGTATGTGTTCCTGGAAGGCTCACATTAACTGACAGTAGCTCCCGGGAATTTATACCAAATTTGTTCTCCAGCTGTTGGCATCTCATGCCGGTGGGTAGGTACAAAGCTGTAACCTCCATTGCCTCCCCGGGCCACCTGGCCCCGATCGCTGCTCAGCCCCGTCCCTAATCTCTGTGAACAGGCAACACTCACATCTCCGGCAGCCTCGTCTACCCTGAACCCAAGTCTAACTGACAGATGGGCTACGTTGCCCAATTTGAAAATATTTTTTTTTCCTTGGGATTGCCCTTCTGAAGTTTTGGTGAAAATTTATGGGGAAATGTGTTACAATTTACCAACATGTGCTTTGACTTTTTGTTGTCGTTGAAAATTTGTATTCATGAAGCAAGAAAATATCTTATTCAAATGAGAGTGTGAAACACAACTCTCAAACTGTGAATGAAACAGAAATAACTAGTGTTAATTTTGGATCTTCTTTCATTCTCAAAGTCCCTTGCATTTCAATGGCTTAGGGAAACATACCTGGTGCTTTACGCAGATTACAGTTTGCCGGTTGGAAAAAGCAGGTCCCTGCTCTTCTTGAATTGCAAGTGTGATGTGTGCACAATAAACTTCCTCTTAGACACTAGTACATTAAATGGGATACTGTTTTCTGGGGTTTTTTAAATTTAAGACGTCCAGCTGTTGCCCTATTTACAAGTTCTCTTCCTTCAATAAAATTCAATTACAGTTATCTGTGGGATGTCTTTTCATTTATATCCTACCCCCCAAAAAAGATATTTTAATATTAATGTTTTCTCCCTCTATAAGCTAAAAATTCAAACCTATCATGGGAAGTGTAACTTCTAAAACGGGTAACAGGGACGCCTGGGTGGCTCCGTCGGTGAAGCGTCCGACTCTCCATTTTGGCTCAGGCCATGATCTCAGGGTCGTGAGATTGAGCCCCATGTGGAGCCTGCTTAAGATTCTCTCTCTCCCTGTCCCTCTCACCCTCCTCCCCCCACCCCATCTCTCTCTCTCTCCCTAAGAAAAAATAAACACATAAAAATAACAATAAAAATAAAACGGACAACATTACACTGTGCGATCTGGGTATTGAGAAGCAATAAGAGTCATTCTTATTTTTTTACACATAAGCCAACAAAACAGTGTAATTAAGGTTACACTACTGCAGGTGGTATTTTGCAAAATAAATTACTTTTGCAACTTTTCACCAAAAAAAGATGCATACAAATATTGTCATTTCATATTGGAAAGTCCCAAGCAACCTTCTCCACGGGGAACCTACTCTATAATGAGCTGTGTGTGTTCTTATTGAGTCGAACAGGAGGGGAAAAAAGGCGAGAAGGCTTTCACACAGGAAAATGCACTCCTAGAAGGGTAAATGCATTCGGCTTTCGGTCGTTGCAACAGCAGTCTATGTAAAGTTTGCTTGCATCAGAATGTACAGGCAGGTGTAAATCAGTTGATTCTGTTGTCTCAACAATGTGGAGTGCCTTGTTCGTTTTTTCTTCTGTGTGGTAATTGGTAAGCAACCAGGATAATAGTTAAAAATTCTGAAGCCCACATCTAATTAAGCCCTGGTGCCATTTTGGCAGTAAATCTTCAGCACAGTTAGGAGGGCCAGGCAAGTGCCTGTATTGTATCCCAACAAACTCAACCAAGCCACTTCACATGGGCCGGGGCCTCGGGGCCTCACTGCGTTCTGTAGACGGTGCGACGGCAACTGTCTGAGGGCATAACTCTTTCTTGTCGTGCAAATTTCGAGGCTGAAGCAGCAACCAGCTGCCAAGGTTACCAAGGTACACAGACAATTTAAATATGAAAAATGGAAAGAAATATAGACTGAGAGACGTAGCATTTCCAGACACAATCATCTGGGCCATTTTTCTGCCTTCCTCTATGTGAGCAATAAGGAGAGAAAGAAAATGATACTTAAATTGAGAGAAACTAAAGAGAAATGACCTCATGTTCCATTAGCCAAAAATCAATACCTTATATATGTATGCAAATGAAAGTTTCAACAGGGTACCCATATGCAAATTGTAAATATGAAGCAGCATCCCTTTTAGTGCACAACTGAGCATTAGGTCGCTCTTTATTTAGATTTTCAGTAAATTGCATGCTTTAATCTCCATGTTATGGGAAATGGTTCCCTTTACCTCCTTCAGAAGTTACCTATGGCAGCTATTAATGCCCACAAGCAAGGCAGGGACCCTGACAGTGCGTAATTCCACAGTGCATATTTAATTTTGAAGGTGAAAAATGAGACATGCTCCCCTTATAACACCTATTTTTATGACTCTCCTAATTCTTTGAAATTTATTATTTTCACTAAAAGCACCCAGAAGGTAATTGAAATAGATTTTCCAGATACATTTCTAGATTATCTTAACCTACAGTAACATGGTAACTCATTCATAACGTTCTTAGCAAATACAGGAAATAGAATTTCCCTGGTCAAAAAAAAAAAAAAAAAAATCCCAGCTAACCTGTTGCTCCAATATTCTTCAAAAAAAAAAAAAACAAAAAACAAGCCTAAGGTCATTTTCAAAGGCCTTCTGTTGTTCTTTGGAGATCAAGCTACGGCCCCCCAAACCAGTCCAGTCACCTACCGGAACCGGAAAAGGGAAGGGGGAAATAAGAGATGGAAGTGGCCCTTTGGGAAAGAACCAATCACTTGCGCATGCGCTCTCTCTCTCTCTCAGGCTCCCAGGCTAGGCATTTAGTGCCTGAATAAGAGCACTGACTCTAAGATTCTCTTGTGGCTTGAAATGCCTGAGTAGCTCGCAGGAAGGAGTGTGTCACGGTCACTGTCGGGCCTGGCAATGAGTCTTCGCTGAATCAGATATTAAATTACTGGCTTGCTGGACCCAGAAAATAAATGGCTGGAGGAGAATAGATGATGGTTTTCAGAGCAAAGAGAATATTAGCAACAACTGCAACTGGGAAATGAGAAAGACACATGAACAAGTTGCCACTAGCATAGAATCAAACGGGGCCTATGGTGAACTAGACAGGCAGCTCCCGGAGAGCAGGCCACCTTCTCAAAACTCCCCTCTACTCCTATAATAGTAGTGCTCAAAAACCACATATGGAAGCAATGGGAGAAAGGGTGGACCATAACCTACATATTTGGTCATCCAGTCAAAATGTCATACGTAGCCACTGTGGGCAAGGCACTGGAACAGATGCAAGTCACCGTACCTGCCCTCAAGGAGCTTGGACTCTAAACAGAAAGGTAAGGCAAGTTTACAACTGGCTACTAAAATACAAGGTAACAATGAAACAACATGTACAAGATACTAAAACATAGGCCCCTTTACAGAGACATAAGTCAAGTCTAAAGCGAGGGAAGATGACTTCCAGCCAGAGGAAAAGAAGACCTCTTAAGAAGCTGCCATGCGAACAGGGCACCCTCTCCTTGGCCCTTTTCTGGGCCCAAATCGACCTTCGCTTTCTTGTCAGTGGGCCCTAGGTGCTGGCCTCCTCCCTCCTCTCCTTGACTGCCAACACTGATTCTTTGACCCAGGTTTTCTCTTGGGCCCACTGCCAAGCAGAACACAGCTATATGGTCCCCCCCACTCCCCATCTGTATCTACTTAAGCCCAGAAACCCTTTTGAGGTTTTGTAAAGGGTTTTACAGCTAATAACTATAGGGGAACAGACAAGGTTTAATAACACACACGGAGAAGTTCTAAGAAACCTAAAAAGCCTCCAGAAACAGCTATCACAGATCCTAAGGGAAATGGAGATGAGATTAGGCCTGATTTCCCTACTTTCACTGAGCTCAAGTTCCTTCCCGTACTCAGCACCACCCACCTTCCTTTGTCCCAGTCCCCATCCTTTTCTTCTGCACTCTTAAAACCCGAGAAAGAAATGTAATTGTAGGAAACTGGGTGTCTCTGGAGGCAAACATGACAGTACTCTCCATCTCAGAAAATAGAAGCTGGATTTAATAGCTTCTTGTGTCACTCGCAAGAATAATCATCTTAGATCAGATGCATGGTGCCTAGCAAGAACTAATGAGTTCTGGAAGGAATGCCTCACAAAATCAACCCTTGGTACATAATAGAAAATGTCACAATTATAACTTCATTCAAAGTGCACACAGAATCTAAGGCTAACAGATGTTTCCCTGCATCTTTCTTTAGGTTCTACATTAAAGTCACACCTGTTGGGGTTCAGTGAACACGACGGGAAAGAATATTGACACAAACCATGGCAACACAAACACATTTCAAGCTTGAATGGCACAGCCTGTTTTAATAACTAGCACAGAATAGTAACATGAACTTTCCAAAGGGCGGGGAAGGAGAGTGCCTTTTTGCGGGGGTTCTAGGAGTCCTGAGCAACTACAGAAATCACTACTTTATGTTGCATATGGCTTCAATGAATTCTCACACATGGACATTCAACTCTGATTTTTTAGTGATGATGTACCAGTCATCACTCTAACAGCAGTAAGTTAGGGATAGAGGGAATCCCTCTTTTTTTTTTTTTTCTCAAGCCACATTTGGAAGGACAATTGATTTCATTTGTTTCAGAGAGAATGAATGGTAGAAAAATGTACGATTTAAGTCATCACGTTTCTTCTTCCAGATATTCTGTGCTCTTGGTAGTCCCTAAGAGTCCTCGCCATGTGACTTCTCTCTCTCCTCAATTTGCCAATCCCCAGATCGTTTACTTTTTCTCTGCTCCCATCCCCAATTTCAGGAATTTTTCCAGGAACACTTGAAATTTTGCCATTTTGACGGTATAAACTCACGATATAGCTGAGCCCTGGTTGATGTTTAACATCATTGATGTTTACTCATATCTTGCTGACTACCTGCTATTTCTGAGGGTGGCCAATCTCAACCTTTCCCATTTTCCACGCTTCCCCAATTTTCCACCTCCCAAACCCACTCCTGTCCTCTTCACTCTTAGCAAATGGCATTTCTCCTTACTCAATAAAACTGAAGACATTCCACATGATTCTGTTTCTTCACCTAATCTCTCCTTCCCTCCTGTCTCAAGTTACCACCCCCCCCAAATATATTAAAAGAGGAATCAATGCTGACTTCCTCAACTCCAATCAGTGTGGCCTTCACACCTATCACGCTAATGAAATTTGGTCCTCCAGTGTCACCAATGACCTCAGAGTTGCAGAACATGACGGCCACTCTATCCTTTCCTACCTCTCTGTAGTATCTGACATGGCTCCTTCTTCAAGCTCTCTGCCTTCCATGCTAACATCCTCTGGTACTCAAGCATACTCGGATTCTCTGACTATTCCTCTGCTGGGTCTTTTTCTCAGAAATCTTCGACAAATCTTCCAATTTTCATGAATCCGATTATGATGCCTTAGGTAGGTAACTTCTGGATTTCTCTGTAAGTCTCCACATGTCTCCAAAGCTCTCCTCTGTATTTCTGACTCCTCTTGGACATCTCCCCATAGGTGGGCGACCCCTATCACAAACTCAGGATGACCAAAGTCATCCTTTTCCCTCCTGTAGTGACTGACTCACAACCTTTACTCTCTTCCATCCAGTCACCAAGCCCCATCAGTTCTCATGTTCTCGATGTTTCTCACACCCACCTCCGGCTTTTCTCTACCTCCACTGCTACTGCCCGAGTTAAGATCACCATCTCACACCCGCTATGTGAGAGGCACCGTGCTCAGAGGTTTACGTGATGCTAAACAAATATTGGCAACAAATATAATAAATCGGCACTCCCCAAAGAATTTCCTTTTAAAACCATAAAAGCCTTGAATAAGAAAATACGAGGCAAGAGATCATCTACTTTTAACCACATACAAAGTTGGAAGAAAGAAGCGATTAGGTGATATAAAGTGGCAGTTCCTCGTCGTCCAGTGGTACAACTGTACAGTGCACAATAAACACAACCGTATTACCTCACAGCAACTGCGAAAACCCTATGATAGCAAAAATGCTGCTAAGACATTTAGGCCCTTCCGAAGGGATCTACACGGATGCCAGACAGGACAGAAGTATGGTCCTGGAACTGGTTTCCATCCTGTTTAATTCCCAAGGAACTTAAAGACACCAAGTGACCTCTTACATTAACTGTCTCCAAGCACACCAAGCAATGATTTCCTCAAAGACTTAAGGAATGTGACAGGAAGAAAAAGTGTCATTTTTTGGTTTCAAGTACCCATAAATCCCATGTATTCTTTTCCTCTGAGTTTCAGACAATTCTCCTTTCGTATATAAATGTCAAGGGGGTGTTAATGGATATAAATGTAGTTTTCTGTAGGACAAAGCCAGTTGGATATGGCTACCAAAATGCCTCTGTGGGCATCTTGATGTCACTAAAACATTTAATATTAAAGACACATTCCTGTTTTTGTTAGCATAATTCATGGTCCTTTGGAGCTCAAACTAGTCATGCAACAGTCAGTCAGAGTGGAGGTGGGAGAGAAAGCAACGAAAATACTAGAATGATTTCTCTTTCCATCCACCTATCTTTTCTTCATTTGTGTTATTCCCTTGGGAGCTTTTGATGGGACCTTGAGAGGGATAAGGATGGAGGAAAACAGATGAGAGGAGGGAAGGGAGAAAAGAAGATACAAATGCTGTTTTTAAGTTTTAAGTTTTCAACTTAAAAACCCGGCTCTTTCAACCAATTGTTTGCCTCCTGGCTTCAAAGTCAGCCTCTTTTTACTTTCAGCTCCAGTTTTGCTGTATGGGCTTAACTCCTGTTGCTTTAAGAGGCCCCTGATTCCTGCCATCCCCCGTAGGAACAGCAACAGCATCGATGCTGGAAGAAACCTGCCTGACCTAAACGCCCCGGGGGCCAGAGCATTGACTACTCTGGCTCCTGTTGTGTCTCCAAATCACAGATGCTAAAACCATCCCTTCTGAATGACAAGTGCCTCCCTCACTTAGTGCCAACTGCCAAGATGGCTAACATGTTTAAAAGGCCCCCACCGAGGGAATGGAAAAGTCTTTCCTTTCCCGTATGTTTCCTGGTATAGACTGTCTTCCGGAAATAGGGACTGTGTGGTGCCTAATAAAAAACTGAATTTGCTAAGAAGTTTTTATACCCTCATAAAGTAGCCCTAGTGAAAGTCATCTAACTGGCAAGAACTGCGCAGGTAAAAGATGCTGGAACCTCAACCGCATAGTCTTCTAAACTTTGGTTAATTGGCCCTGGTAGGCTGCCATCCCAGTTTACTACAAAAATAAAATGCAAGGCTAATGACTTTAAAAATGATGCCAGGCATTAACACTACCCTTCGGCATTCTTTTGCCAATGAACAAACATCACAGACAACTCTGTAGGCTGGCAGGCAGGGCAACCAACGAAAAGGGCAGGCGGTCCTATGCCAGTCCTGATGTATATATTTCCCCCCGAATCCAAAGAATATTGCTGAAATGTAAATGATCATCCATGAAGCATTCAAATGAGCAAAATGATGCCCAGGGGGGGATAGGCAAGATGCTTTTTCACCCAGGTTACAACATACTCTTCCGGGTTCCATGGATGACAAGACAGAATAAAGCTTGAGAAAGTCAGCGGGTATCTTCGGGGCGGGGCGGGGGGTGTGGAGTGGAGGAGCTGCTATATGAACAGAGATTACAGACTGTAGGCACTCTAGTCTGAATAGATGAAGGTGGAGAAGGAATATAATCAGTCTGTCAAATAATAATGGATATTGACAAGGTGAAGTGAACTCATTCGCCAAATCCTAATACATCAGAGATAAGGGAGACTTTTGAAACTAAACAAAGACAAGCTTAAAACAGAGTCAAATGGGCGGTGGAGTGGGAAGCGGCTGGTTTAAATATATGGAACTCATTACATTATTCAAACCAAGAGGTGCTAATGGCTTCCCAAAAACAGAGTTTACATACATTCATAAGATTTAAATCCACAATGGCTTACTGAATGAGCATAATTTCAAAATAGACCCTGGTCTTCAGGAGCAGACGCTTGGAAAGCATAAAAATGATCCAGTTCTAATTATGATACCTAAAAAGATCTCCTGAGGTTTACCTGGGATCCAGTTTGTATCCCCAACAAACCACTAAATCACAGTCACATATTTATGGACATATCCTTTTTGTTGAAAAACAAGATTCTCATTGCTTTTTCAAAAATAATTTTACAGGGCGCCTGGGTGGCTCAGTCGGTTAAGCGACTGCCCTCGGCTCAGGTCATGATCCCGGAGTCCCGGGATCGAGTCCCGCATCGGGCTCCCTGCTCAGCAGGGAGTCTGCTTCTCCCTTTGCCCCTCCCCCCTCTCATGCTATCTCTCATTCTCTCTCTCTCAAATAAATAAAAAATAAATAAAAAAATAATAATAATAATTTTACAATCCTCCCATTCCATGTTGTGTAGCCACCCGCCCCCCACCCCCCACCACAGCCACCCTGCCAATCTTTTGCAATTGCATTTTGGGAGTGCATAAACCATCCAATTTCTTCATCTCAGAGAAACCTTTTTCCCACCCCCCACCCCCCACCCCAGATCTGTGTGAACTTTTCAGTTTGGTTTGACCAATAACTTCTTGAGCATTAAATGTCATGTTATCTTGGTTTTGCTTCAACCCCTTTATTTCATGCAATCTTTTAAAGATTTGTTGATACCATGGAACCCAAATCCTTCCATTTTCTATGTATATTTCTTTCCCTATAGTTCCTTATACACAACTATCCTATTTTTCTTTTTTAAGTCCTCTGATTGTGGTCCCTTCCATATTTCTTGAGGACAAACTAAGAGGAAATAGTCATGACCTGCAGAATAAAATATTTCAGTTACACTTGTCAGTGAGACTTAGAACAATGCTACGTAAGTAATATGTTGGGCAACAGGCGATGTTTTTATTCTCTACCCAGCATGGAGCAGGTTGCAGGAAATTAGGCCAGCCTCTCAGCAGCTCAAGTCAGACCTTTACAGTAAGACTTCATTATTTAGTTTGAAAGTGAATTTTAAAAACAGACTCACCCGTAGTCAAGTGTAAGTATAAACAGACTTTCCAAGTCACATATAAATGAGTTATTCATCATCTGCCATTTGCAATCGCCCATACCCCTGGTTCCCTGCCATTAATTCAAAACATCACAAAATTCGCCTTAGAATACTGATTTGAAAGCAAAGCTCTAGGATCTTGCTTTTAAAAGAACGTGACGGATGAAGGCAGTGGCCAAGAGAGAATAAGAAAAAACAGATCATATGTCAAGGACAGATTCTGGCTAGTGGTGTATCTCATATGAAAGGCTCTTATATGAGATCATGTGATCAATGACTATTCCTTCCAAACATCCAGAAATCCATGCTACATCATTTCACGAGAAAGTAGTGAGTTTGAAATCACACAGCTGCTCAGCTTGATCCAATGAGATGTTAACTGCTCTGGCAAAATTTTCTAATCCACAGCTCTCATTTCCAACTGGTCTCATTGGGTGGCCCACATGATATATGCAGAGACTAAAAAGGGGGCTGTTTAAAGTAGGACACCCTGAAGGGTTATTTTACAATGCCACATGTTGTACAGATTAACTCAAGATATTGTTCTTTGGGTGTTGCTTTAAATTAGAAACGTGTTTTTAAAAAATTTATTCATATTTTTTGAGTTCCAGGCATATAGCTCTAGAAAACAGCTGGGAGATGGAAATGAGGGTATTCTGTCCCCTGCCTTGCCTGCCTTTTCAACTTTCTCTTCTGCTATGTTATTCCCTTTAAGGAACTATTCCTGGGGCGCCTGGGTGGCTCAGTCGGTTGAGCATCCAACTCTTGCTTTTGGCTCAGGTCATGATCTCGGGGTCGTGATCTCGAGCCCCACGTTGGACTCCACGCTCAGCAGGGAGTCTGCTTAGGATTCTCTCTCTCCCCTCCATCTGCCCCTCCCCGTGCTCGCTCACTCTCTCTCAAATCAAATAAAAAAGAAAGAACCTTTTATTCCAGCCCAAATACTTTCTTTGGCACCCACCAAGCTCACGTTTCCTGCCTCAAAGATTTTGCTCAGGCCATTATATTTACTTGCAATGGATGTCACAGTCGCTCATACCCTTTTATCAATAACCTTTCCATCATCGGAACTTAGCTCAAAAAGAGATGATATGGGCATGGCTTGTCAGCTAGACCATAAACCCCCTTGACAGGAGAAATTGCATCTTACATATCATCCCCATAGTACCTAGCCCAGTGCTTGGCACTTTGTACATGCTCAAGAAATACTTGTGGACTGAATGAACTCATCAATCCATATCTGCCTCAAGATGTTTACCAGGACATGAACATTCTTGAGAATCTAACTTTAGCAGATGCATATATTAAAAATGCAGTTCTTGCTGTCTGAAAAAGGTTAAGCAACAGGGACCTACACTATTATCGCTATCCAAATTCAGTATAAATTACCTTGATAAGAAATTATCATTTCCTGGGGGGAAGGTGGTCAGAGGGTACCAACTTCCAATTATTAGACAAATAGAGTTCTGGGGGTATAATGTACAACATGGTAACGACAGTTAAGAATACCATATTGTATATTTGAAAGTTGCTAAGAGAATAGATCTTAAAACTTCTCATCACACACACACACACACACACACTTCTATGTGAGGTGATGGATGTGTTACCTAACCTTATTGTGGTAATCATTTTACAATATGTACATATATCAAACCATTACGTTGTACACCTTAAATTCACACCATGTTAAATGTCAATTATATCTCAGTAAAGCTGGGGAAATAGTTATTTCCTGACATGTAAGAACTACCACATTCAGATATATAATTAGGCTATTTTTTTTAAGATTTTATTTATTTATTTTAGAGAGAGAGCAGGAGCAGGGGGAGGGGCAGAGGGAGAGGGAGAAGCAGACTCCCCACTGAGCAGGGAGCCCAATGTGGGGCTTGATCCCAGGACCCCGGGATCGTGACCTGAGCTGAAGGCAGCCGCTTAACCAACTGAGCCACCCAGGAATCCCTATTAGGCTACTAAGATCTTTATTACTAGGGCCATTGAGATGTGCCATCTACCCCAGCAGTTGTTCAATCAACAGAAAAGAACTGAAGAATATTAACCATATTTTCAGCAATTAAGATAACATGATCATAATTCATAGCCATCTTTAGTTGGTTGTCAAATACAACAAAATTCCTATTACATACCCTTCTGTTTCATTGAGATAATATGATTGGAAATAACAATGACAAGGGCCTAAAACAGAAAACAGACCCCACTAACACCTGAAAGGCATTTTTCCAACCAAAGACATTCTCAAGATACAAAAACATGCTCCTAACTCCAGAAGCAATGGTACCTATGAAACACTTGGGGTGGGGTGGGGGGTGTTGGGAACTCCCAGGGTAAGGTGATAGAAAAGAAAACACAGTCTCAAGATAAAGCCTAATCCCGGCTTTCAGAATCTGAATGTTCTACTTCCAATTTAAGTGTTATCTACCCAAGAATCCAGAAGCAAAACAATGTTATCACACTGATTCTCTAAGGCAAACAGCAAGAAGTCTTCAGCACAGTCCTGATACGACTCTCTGATGACCTAGAAGTTGTGAATGGACCATCCTCAGACAAAGGTCATAGTGCCTAGCTATTCTAAGAATTGAGGCCATGCTATGGGAAAGAAATGAAGACTACTGAATGTGGTTTGTCCTTTGGTACTATTGTTTTGTTTTGTTTTGTTTTGTTTTGTTTTGTTTTGTTTTGTTTTGGGGGGAGAGGGTAAATGTTTGTTTTACTTCCCACATTTAGTTTGGTTATGTTCCAATTAAGGAGACCATCTTTAATTGCTATATCCCATCTCATTCTGGAGTCTTGACATAAAAATTGTGGGTTTTTTCCCCTTCTTCCAAAAATGAGTGTCAATAAAAGTTTCAATTCATTTTGTAGATGTTAAGGGTTACTTACTATGGTTTGAGAGCAGATTTAATCCTGACAGAAGTAATCTTTTCAGTGTCCTGATGCTAGGCTGGAAAGACTATTACTTAACAAAGAATAATACCGTAAACCAGCTTTTGGTGACCAAAACAGAACAACAAAATCACTTTAGGCTATTATTTCTCAGTGGGATATTTTAGGTGCAAGTCAGAAAACATATTGAAAATATAAAAGAATGCCTTTGGGAGGTGAGCCATGCATTTATGTACTGTCCTCACTATATATCAAATTCCAAACACATTAGAGTTTGTAAATAATAATAGAAGTAAATTTATTTTAAAGCCATGGCTACATTAAGTTCCCCTTGACGAATCACACAGCTAAATCACTACAGATCTGTCACTGAGATTACTACAACAGTGGTAGAGTGGAAAGAATATAGAACTGTCAGAAAAACCAAAGGGCAAGTTATATTAGTCATGTGACCTTGGACAAGCCCGGAATCTCTCTAGACCTGAGCTTTTGCATCTATAAAATAGGGATAATACCAACTATTCTCTACTCACACACTGCTGGTGGAACTAAACAGACACAACTTCTCAAAGCGTAACTGTGAGGCTGTATGAAAGAATTTTTACATCTTCATTTGTGTTTTTTGACCGAGTAATCCTGAAATTTTAAGAACTTACCCTGATGAAAGAATCAGAAGCACACCCAAATATTTATGTACCAGAATGTTAATCACAGCATGAGCTCTAACTGGAAAAGTCAGAAACAATCTAAACAGATGATCAAGTCCAAATAAATTACTCTATATCCATACAGTGGAAACCATGCAGCCATAAAATTGAGGTTTTAGAAAAATACTTAATGAACTAGAATGTTCATAATAAGTGAATAGTGGGAAAAGTGGGTTTCAAAGGAGTACATAATATAATGCAAACTATAATACAGACACACACATGCAAAGAAAAAAGACTAGAGGAAAATATACCAAGATATTAACCACTGAACCCTTGTTATCATTGGATGAAATTACAGATGACTTTTATAGTCTTTTTATACTCCCTGCATTTTCAAATTTTCTTTTAAAAAAAAACATGCATTGCATTCGTAATCAGGAAAAGGAATTTTTTTTTTTTTTAAGATTTTATTTGACAGAGACACAGAGAGAGAGGGAACACAAGCAGGGGGAGTGGGAGAGGGAGAAGCAGGCTTCCTGCGGAGCAGGGAGCCCGATGCGGGGCTCGATCCCAGGACCCTGAGATCACGCCCTGAGCCGAAGGCAGACACTTAACGGCTGAGCCACCCAGGCGCCCCAGGAAAAAGAATTTTAAGTAATATTTCCTCTCTACCTCCACTTTGGAAATGATATGAGATGTTTGTGAAAGTATATTTCTAAACCCTAAAACAATATTACAAGACTAAGATCATATGATCATTGTTTGAGAGGTCCAAGTCCTCACCACTATAGACAAAAATTAAATAATTCAAGTTTGGAAGAGAGACCCCCAAAAAAAGGTGTTTCTGGAAAGAACTGGGCTGAGAAATTTCAATTCTGTTAGCCTCGATTGACTTTTCCACACTCGGAATGTGCTTCTTATGTTTTCTTCTCTTTTTAAACACAGTACCTGATAAAATGGGTCAGAATCTGTTGAATACTCCTTGGGGTTATTTTAGCAGGATAACATCCTGGTTTTGTAAGGTGAGAAAGGAAGTACCATTGCACTGCCCAGTTAGACTCACAGCTAGAATGTCCACAGGGCTGTAGGAGTCAAGTCAACGAGCATTCAACTAAGTATGACAAATAAGGACACAGTGCATTTAATCTGTCTCTCATCACTGACAAGGTTCCCAGTCCATAAGACAAACTTAGGATTTATAAACTGCTAGAGAAGAGAACATTGGAGGGGTGGCTGGCTGGCTCAGTCAGTAGAGCATGGGACTCTTGATCTCAGGGTCATGAGTTTGGGCCCTACGTTGGGCATACAGCTTACTCAAAATGAAATAAAATAAAATGTGTTGACTGGATTACTATGGCTTAGTTGGAATGAATAAACCTCAGATAGAAAGTGCCAGAATACATTCAGGGAAACATTTTAAATCTGAGACATCAGTAAATTATTTGCATAGGGTTAAGTGCTTTGCCTCTCCATTCCCTCCCCCATCCTGGGTGATAAGAAAATCGACCCAAATTTCCATCCATGGGTCTTCAAGCGTTTATTTTTTATTTTATGTATAAAATCCAAGCTTCTTCAGAGCACAGTTAGGGTGCTTGGTGAAGCCTAACACACTCCAAATGCAAAAATCAAACAACTCCGTGATCAGCTCTGTAACATCTGAATGAAAATTCAAAAATCAGTGATATTGAGAGGTCAATCAGTCCAATGATCAACTGAGAAAGTTGGTGAGTGAAAACAATAAGGGCAATCCAATGAATAGATCTGTATTTAAAAAAAAAAAAAGAATGTAATCCTTATTAGAATCCTTATTATATTCTAAATCATCTATCACCACCTTGCTTCACTTAAAGATTCTTCAGTTTTTCATAGTTTAAACTGTTTTAAAAAATTGGCGTCATCAACCATAGCCTTTTAAGAGGATTTTTCTATACAATCCCCTAAAACTGAATATAAAGGTAAGGGAGAAAACAGGACAACTCCACTAAGAGAAAGCGATGTAAAAGGAGAACAAAAGTCCAATGAGGCTTCTACCCCAGTGTTTATGGCCACATATCTGAGAGAGAGAAAATAAACACAACTTTTACGAGCACAGTAGCTGACTTTGAGGTAAATGGTAATCTGACCCTCGTATGATAGAAAATCAGGTCGGGTCCTCGAGGAGAAATTAGATATCCTGATGGCAGCTAACAGTGAATGATCTCCTCTTCTAGTTAACAGACGCTATTAAATAATTTTTCACTCACTCAAGCTCAACAACGTTCACTTGAACTTTCAACAACCTATTAATATGAGTTGAAAGCAAAATACCACAGCCAGTTTCTGAGAAATGTGAAACTACCCTGGCAAGTCACCAACCCCACGGGGCCACAGAGTCTCTCCCATCTTCCAGAGGAAAGATCCAGGCCTACGGGCAACATCTTATTGCTTTCAGCTCCACACACTGAATAGATTACAACAATAACAACCTTCCCCCGGTTGAATACTGCCTTTTAAAAACGGAAAAGACCAATCCGCATTGATGTTTGCCTTGCCGCCCTGTTTAGCTTTGCTGATTCAATCTTCCATTTGATAACAAGGAAAAATTACATAATGTGATTCCCCTGTGGGAAAAGGCTGGTTGTTTTTCCAGGAAATTGTGAATGAGATCTGTCCAAAGATCAGAAAAACAGTGAGAAAGACCATGAAAACAACCCAAAGTGTACCAGCGGGAATGTGTTGCAACTTCTATCATCACTGACGGTCATGCTGAAATGAAGTTATTTCGAATAATGCAAGGTACTGGCCTTCAAAGCAACACCCTGAACTGTAGCGCTGATTCTGAGATTTATCCCAAAGAAGGAATATCAGCTTTCCAGTTCCGTGTATCTCGACTTGATCTAAATCACCGGCTTCTAAACATCCCCAACTGTTTAGGAAAACTCAGCAAAGTTACTTGTTTTTAAAGTCATTAACCAATTTGCAATCACTTGAGAACCTCTCTGCCCTGAGATATTTCAAGAAAGACAAGTTTGTTAATCATTTGGTCATGCTGCAATTCAATATCAGCAGTGGAATCAACCCTTAAGCCCCTTCCAATTCTAAAATGCCTTCCTGAATCCCTCACAGTATCGCAGAGGGCTTTTCCTGTTCTCGCTGTGCGCCAACAATCCCCATCAGTATTATGAGCACAGGCACCATTTGTTGCTGACACTCATCTAGAGACACAGAGAGACATGCTCCACTGGAAGACTGATTTCCAGAGACAAGAGATACTTTAAATGAGAAAAACAATCTACCCTGTGAGCTCTAATTGCCTGTGTGCTGTGCACGATTTGAAAAGAGAGAGGGAGGGAGGGAGGGGCTTGGGGGGAGGCAGCAAATGGATTGTAATCTATAGAGTTAAAATTAATATGTGTGGCATTTTATTTCCAAACTTAAATCCTTTCCATTAAATTTAACTTATCTAATTGTTAATGAATTAGCAGACGCACTTAGCAAGCAAATCATCTACTAAGTGGATACTAATGAAAACTCCGTAGCTGCTTGCTTTCGTGTTGATCATCAGGTATGAGTCATTGGCGTGAACTACACCCAAAGCCTCTGCCGAGTGAAATCGTACTTTCGATGTGTCACTCTGCTACCTGGATCCTCAAAGAGTAAAGTGGAGAACTAAGTTCTTTTTTTCCTCCCTCAAGGGTCAGGGGCAGTGTTTGCTGCAAACCATAAAGCAGTGCAGAACCTTTACATCAAAGGACAAGGAGATCACCGGGCACCAAAAAACCCCACCAAAAAAAAAAATAAATAAATGAATAAAATAAAATAAAATAAAAACAAAACAAACAAAAAACACTCCCAAAACCAAACACAAAAACCCGGACTGTAGAAACTGTATGCCACTGCTAACTGAGGCAATAGTAAAAGAAACTTCCGCAAGTGGTTAGCTGAGGCTTCTAGAGATCGGCCAGTTTTCAATGTAAAGTCTGAAACTAGGCTGGAAAAATCTGGTGATGCTTTCGAACCGTCTTCACAGGATGCCAGAGGCCTGATCCCCACTCCCCCCTCCCACCCAGACCCCTCCTCCTTTCTCCCCTTCTCCCAGGCAGAGGGCTGTAGCCAGAGGCAGGCCTTCTTCCTGTGGAATGTATGGCCAATTATGTGTGAGTCCTTAAAGCACTCTGGGCTCCTTTCCTCTGGGGCCGAGGCTTCAAATGAGGGCCCCCTCCCCTACCATGAGTCCAGCGATAACAATCTTACAATCCATTCTCTTTCCTCTATAAACACAACCCAATGACCCGCTTCCTTTTGTAACTGGTGCCAGACTCTGAGTTGATTTCATCTGCCACCTTTCCTAATCCCTAGCTTGACCTGGGTAACAACCATTGAAATCTGGACCTTGACTGAAATTGTTTCTAGGTGCTACTGAGCAAAATAGCCCTACATCCTGCTTGGATTTGCCTATTTTTGCTCTGGAAAGACACTGGACCTTGGGTGTGCTCTTTAGAAACAACTGTTTAGATGCGCCATCTTTTTTTTCCCCCTAGAATGACAAATCATTTTGTTTGATTTCCATTTAAATGGCCACCAGATATCTTAAACAGCTCTTCGTGGCTTAGCTGCCATTTGAATTAACAAGTTGTTGCCCTTGGGGTACTCAGTCAGCAACCTGAATTGTGCCTTCCAACTCTGCTCCCAACATAAGCAAAGTTACAGACCAAGTCTTTGCCTATAGAGAATTTACAATCTGGCTCTGCCACTAACTCATCATGTGACCTTGGGCAAGTTGTGCAAACAGGAAGGGAATGATGTAGAGGACAGGGGTGACATGGGAATATGCCCTGCTCAGAGGCAGAAAAGCATGGTGGAGGAGGGCCTATCCAATCCCATGAGAGCCTCATTTCCAATCTGACTCCTAGTAGGTCAGAGAACTCCAAATAGATTTGCCCACAGCTACTCCTACTTCCCCTACTCCTCATGGTCTAAGATCATATCCTTCTTCTGCTAAAACAGATCCGTAGGTCCAGCAAAATGTCTCAAACTGAACCATCATTTACTTAAAGATAGGTTCTAGGGCGCCCGGGTGGCTCAGTCGATTAAGCCTCCAACTCTTGATTTCAGCTCAGATTATGATCTCAGGGTCATGAGATCGAGCCTTGCATCGGGCTCTGCACTCAGTGCAGAGTCCACTTGAGATTCTTTGCCCCTCCCTCTCCCTCCCCCCTCTGCCCCTCCCTCTCTCCCCCCACCAAAATAAATAAATAAATAAAATCTTTTAAAAAAAAGATAGGTTCTGAACTTTGCCCCAAATGCCTTCACAATCTGTTTCACATAAGCTTAGAAATATGTGTGTATGCGTACAAACATATATATGTGTATGTGTGTACATATATATTGTTTGTACGCATACACACACATATATGAAAATCTATATTAAAGCCCTTCCCTAAGTACCTTTTAAACAAATTTTAAAACCTGCAAAAGGTTTAGAATACCCTTTATTCTGCCTGTGCCTTTATTCTGGGACTTCCAATACTTAGAGATCCCACTTGTACTGCCTTCCAATACAATTACAGCAGAAGGTTATAGAGGTATTCACTTAGAAATACCACCACTCTGGAATCAGCAAAATAGCTCCTTTTGTCCAATCTTCCCTACCCCTTCATTTCTCTGCGCATTTATGGTGCCCAGCTAGCATGGTCAAATCAGAACTCGAGGTTCTGTGATTGGCATTTATTTAAATGAGGCTCTAATACAATGTGGTCCTTAGCGCCATGCTGCCATTAAATAGAATCATACAGGGGCACCTGGGTGGCACAGTCGGTGAAGCATCTGCCTTCAGCACAGGTCATGATCCTGGGGTCCTGGGATCAAGTCCCACATCTGGGTCCTTGCTCAGTGGGGAGTCTGCTTCTTCCTCTCCCTCTGCCTGTGTGTGTGCTCTCTCTAGCTCTCACTCGCTCTCAAATAAATAAAACCTAAAAATAAATAAATAAATAAATAGAATCGTGCATGTGCTACATACAAAATACATATGTACTGAAAGGACACAGAATGAGGCACGGAAACTTAAAGTCAGGTTTCATAAAATAGAAGGAATTTAACTTGAAGGTCAAGAGCATGAAAGAGAGGGCAATTAAGCTGAAGAAACCTTTTAAGCAACTATCCTGGGATTGAAATTAAAAGCAGATTGGATATGTTCTGGAATCTAGACACTCAAATTCTGAATACTATCAAGTCTACTTGTAAGGTACTGATGACCTATATTCTTCTCCCAGTACCCCACTCCTCTCTTATTTGTATTCAATTTTAGGTTTCATTACTGAATTCCACTGGTCCCCAGGAAAGGCTGTTTTTCAACACTGCAACCATAATATACTAACTGCTTCAGATATGTGCTGCATGAGTTGTTAAATTCCTGTTAAATGATTAAAGTGAGGTTGTCTTCTACTTTCTGGCACTGTGTCAAAGATACATTAAATGGTCTTTTAAATTTTTTAATTATTTAGTTCCTGAAATTACATTATACAACCCTTATGTAATAATTAACCTGTGGCTTTCACCAGTGGTTAGTGAGCCTTTATTATGGTAATGATGGCTCATTCACAGTTGAAGTTTATTAAGCCTCTGGTGCAGAGCTCACTGAGATCCCAGAGTCAAGAAAAGTTTCCACGGTGCTCATCTAAAGGACTACATTGAGAGAGAGAGAGAGAGAGACAGACGTCTAGCGAAAAAAATACACAGCCTCTAACTGCATTTACCGATTGCTATAAAAAGTTTTCATTCTGGTGCATCAAGAATACTCCGCTATGATCGCCTAGCAGTTTTCTATGAGCAAGTTGTCTTCACTTCCCAGAGTCACATTCCTCTAGACTGCAACAAGCCCCTGGGCCTTCGAAAGATTAAACCGAATAGCAAGAAGAAGGCGCAGCTAGCTCACTTGTAGGAAGTCTCCTTAGCCAGCCATCAAAGCCAAGCCTAACTTTGGGTGGTGATATTAACGGATGGACTGCCACGACGCACAAAGGCTGTCCCAGGGCTTCGCACATAGTCTCTTATTTAATCCTCATAGCCACCCTTTGAGATGGTTGTTACTCGTTCCATTTTACCAATTAGGAAACTGGGACATTCAGATTAAGCAACTAGCCCCAGATTACGCAGCCTATAAATGCCGCTGGTCTGTCTGGGAGGCCCCAGCTACAATGTTGTAATTGTGTATCTGGAGAGAAGCACAGGCACCTTAATAGACAGGCATCTTCCTGAATGAAAATTATAAGTCATTTGTATGGAAACACATAAATGTCAAAGCTAGCATCTGTCATTCACTCGGAAGCCCAACTAATGTTCAACATAAACTACAATCCAAGAAAATTCACCTGAAAGTACGGCTGAGATGCCCTGTTCACTGATCATGTTGAAGTAGGGAAGGCACATATCAAAGTCAAAATTTTGTTCCCCCCTCCAAATTGGGCGCTTTCTGGTATTTTTAGTTTCACTCTCAAGACATTAGCCTGCTACTCTACTGTATGTTAGTCTATAGTCAAATATGAACCAGACATTTTAGATAGAAATATTTCCCCTTTGTCTACCCAGATGACATTATCGCAGCACTAAATATTTTACCCTTGTAAACATGTCATGTGGCATCATTTCAAAGCTTCCCCTTCCCCGAGACATTCGCCTCCACATCACCTATCACTTCAGAAAGCTTGTTTCTGGTGATTCTAGAAGTACCTACCCCAATGTAACAATTCACTGTGGCTCTGGGTTATTTGTCAGAGAGTCATTATGTGTGGTTTCCTGAATAGTCCCTCTTTGTGAGCGAAAGAACATTCCTCTTTTATGTTAACGGGCTCACAAATTCTACTGAGAAACATTGTTTGGATTTCTCTTATAGACTACCAAGGGTCCAGAAGGCAGAGAACGGTCCAAATACAATCAAAGAGAAGTTACCTTCAGCAGCAAAAATGTAGATTCCTCTCCCTCTGATGCAGATCCTCAGTCAGAGCTGAACACTGTGCTTTACCCAGAATCCTGACAAGTTCTGCCACCTAGTTCTTGAGCCCCCAGGAGGCTAAAAGCAGCGAGTTAGAGAGGGAGTGGTGTGCTCTGAGAGACTGGTAGTCTGTCAAGAATTATAGAAAAGCCCACAAGCACCTCATTTGAAAAAGCCAATCTGTTAATGTTGAGATATGTGTTCGTCATTATGAAAGGCCAAAGGCTGAGAAGAAAAAGTAAGAACTTGGAGGACTCTACACAGATGATTTCACAATTGCTGATCACAGGCTTTGTTGGGTATGAATGCTATATGTCTCTGCGTGCTTTGTTTTGTTACACGCCAACACCAGTATTTCATCACTGTGCTAGAAAATGCACTTAAAACCTATATTTAGGGGCGCCTGGCTGGCTCAGTCAGTGGAACATGCTACTCTTGATCTTGGGGTCGTGAGTTCAAGCCCCATGTTGGGTGTAAGATGACTTAAAAATAAAATCTGTTTTTTAAAAAAGACTATATTTAAAAACTGAGGTTTTAGCAATTTTAACAATCCATTTTAGGCAAAAAATAAGGAAGGGGGGGAGAAAATAACAGGAATTCTCTCCATTTTCCTCTTTAAATTCCTTTGCATACTCATTAAAACTGTAGAAGTTTACTGGGCTCTTACAATTTAAATATGGTGAACACATTGTAAGGGTTAGATTACTTGGTTTAATCTGGGCATCAACCCATTAAATGAAGTAGAATGATAGAGCTTTTCATCCCCATTCTACAGATGAGAAAACTGAGGCTAACAGAGCCTCAGTCTCATCAGGGATTTAGAACTCATGTTGGTCTAACTGCAGACTCGGAAATCTTAACCTCCACCCTACACTACAGCCTGCCCTGAACAGTAACTCAAGTATGTCCCAGAGAAACTATACATATTCCAGTTGGACCAAACGGACTTCATTTCCAAACAGGGATGGTTGTATGGCAACACACAAGCGAGTGTGACTCTTTGTGACTGAATTTTTGTGCCAGGCTTGATGTGACAAGCCAGGAGGAGCAACCTATTATGTTTGTGTGTACTGATGCAGCCTAAGGCAAGACTGGCCTATTTTTAGAATACACAAATCTCATTTATGATGTAAATGGAACACAGATTTAAATTTCCTCCACACAACAATGGCATGGAATGTAGTACCACTTTCTGAAAGAGTTTACACCATGCTGATAATCAATGCTTAATGAGCTGCTTTTCTCCACACTCAGGACCGTTATGTTACTGTCATCCTGTTAACCATCTCATTTTTCCCTCCTTGAATAGCTCTGTCCTCTTGCAAAGGCCCATCACTATGTAAAAGTGGCAGTATCATTAATTTTTCCGGTAAAAGCCAAGTTGCTTGCTCTCAAACATCCTGCAGTTCAGGAAATGTCAAAATGTCAGACCACGGAGGCAGAAATAAACTCTACATTCCACTTCCAATCACTTCCTGTAGAGAAAGAAGAGCTAGACGTTCGGGTGGGGAAGCAGACATGCACAGGACCACTCCAAAACACTGACGCAATGTCTTTCTTACCTGATAAATATGTCATTATCAGTACATTGTAATCTATTTGGAGTTAAAACATAACACCCTGGTGCTGCCTGTAAGATCCTGGCGTATATGTATGTGTGGGGACACAGTATATCACTCCCACGCTCCCTTTTGGATTGTTTTTAATAATAATATTAATTTTTCATTTCTTCATTAAAAAATACATGCACACTCCACAATGTCTAGCACATACTATGTACTCAATAAATAATCATGGGATAATTCTAGAAAAATTAGAAAATAGAGATAAAAAAGAAAAAAACCTCCCTCATAATCCTACCATCTAGAGAGAACAATAGTTTTCTGTTACCTATGATTCTACCCTTATTTCTATGCATACTAAACACATTTTTTATAAAAGTGGGATCACACTTTATGTACTATTTTGTCGCTTAACAAGAAATTGTCAGCATTCTACATCATTATAAATTCTTTCACAGCACCATTTTAAGACCTGTACAGTATTCTGTCATATAGCTCTCATCACTGAACCAATCCCTTAATTTTAGAGACTCAGGTTATTTCCAGTTTTTCACTTTTATAATGTCACAACAAATAACCTAATTCTTTATGCACCTAGTTGGTTCTTTCTTCAGGATATATTACTGGGCATGCAAAAAAAATGGAAACAACTCAAATGGGCATCAACCGATGAGTGGATAAATACAACACGGTCTATCCATCCAATGGAATACCATTCAGCCATGAAAAGGAACAGAGTTCTGATCTATGCTACAACATGGATGAACCTTGAAAACATTATGCTAAGTGAAAGAAGCCAGACATGAAAGGACAAATACTGTATGATTCCATTATACAAAATGTCCAGAATAGGCAAATCCATAAAGATAGAAAGTAGAATGGTGGCTGCCAGGGGCTGAGGGGGCTAGGACATGGGGAGTGACTGCTAACGGGTATAGCGTTTCTTTCTAGGGTAATGAAGATTCTGGAATTAGATGACAGTGATGACTGCACAACTATGTGAATATACTAAAAACCACTGAATTGTACACTTTAAAAGGTGACTTACGGTATGTGGATTATACCTCAATAAGGCTCCTGTTAAAAAAATTCTGAGGCATGTTCTGCAAAAATCTTCAGCTTTGGATATAAAATGAACTAAAAATCATTTTGCTTCGAGAATGTTCTGAATGTTATGCAACACCCAGTGAGAGCACCCAAATAGTTTAGTTGGGAATCACCTAGACTGAGACTTCTTAACCTTGGCATAAAAATGGTAATATCATGAACACCTGTGGCTTTCTTATTTATACAATACAAAATCCAGAAAGGACAGAATGCCTTTTTGGAGAACGAACACACACACACACACACTTTTCTAACGTGAAAGTACCACAACAGCTTTCAATAGTTGATAAGGTGCCTACTGTGTCATCTGTAGATTTGGGATCACAACAGAAATGGCAAAGGGACATCAGTCCCTGCCTCTGAGGGTCTTCTCATCTAAGACAAATTATATTCTTTTTCAGCTTCCCTCTACCACCCCTGAACTAAACACCACAAAACACCATTTTACTTCCTGAGCAGAATTTCAAAAACAAACAAACAAAAAAACAAAAAAACCCTATAGGCAAAGCCTTCAGCGTATATCCTATTTTCCTCTTGACGCCCTCTTCATTTCAAACGCTGTCATGAACTCATTTCTGCTCCTTCACTTCTCCTCCCGTTGGCGCCTCCTAAGTGGCTCAAGCAAAAAGACCCATCATTGCTCAGCAGTGAGGGCAAGTCTGAGCCACAAGTCAAATACCTTCCTGAGACCTTTAACCTTGCTGAATGGGGTGGGAGAGTGATGAAAGCCATTCTGCATAGCAGGAAGGTCTAATGTCACAGCTGACAATCTGTCCAAACAGGATGCTGGGATTTTTTTTTTTTTTCACTAAATGGTGAGCAGGGTGGCTCAAAAGCAGTATTCCTCAAGCCACCGCACACCAAAAGAGAGAGAAGGTCAGGCTGGAAAGAGGCAGATACTTGGTCTGACAAACCACCTTCAAAGGCTGCCTGTAGGAATCCGTGTAGACCTCAGAGAGGAACAAATGAAGGTAAACAGGCAGTGTCCACACGAGTGTCGAGTCAGCGAAACCTTTGCCGGCAGGGTGCGGGTTAGGTTAAGCAAAAGTCACAGTCAGACACCAGCCAAAAGCAACCAAAGATTTATACGTGCCTTTAATTACTTTATTAGGCGCTAGCCCAAATACTTCTCAGGGCCCCGCCTTTCAGAGAGCTATCAGTATCTTCTTCAGCTTCCGATCAGATTATAGTTTTGAAGTTTCTATCACTTTTCAGTGGCTTCTAAAGCTACACTGTGGGGAAAGAGATTGCGTTTTCCCATGAGGTTCAGCTGTTTAGCCCTTTAATATGACCTTTGGTCTATTTGTACAAAGCCTCATCCAAAGTGTTCTATTTTTAAAAAATGGGAATTATAGAATCAACCAAGGTGACGAGAGGCAGGTTTCCAGCTCCAAGATGCAGTGGCATCTTGTCAGGAAGACATTTTACCCCACAGATGAGTTCACCCTCAGGAAGCTTGAGAAAACCACGAGAAACACTCACTATCTAACCATGTCTGGTGATGCCATGATGAAATTTTTATTGAGGAGGCAAGTCCCTGTCTACCCATTGTCCCTTCTTCGGGTATCTCCTTGAGAACATACTAGGTCTGATGGAAAAAAAAAAAAAGGCTCGACCTTTTAGTTTTACAACAAATGTTCATGGACTCCCGACCCTTGGAAAAGCAAATACCTCTAGAATTGGCTGAGATGTCTTTCGCAAGGTGCATCCTCTTGTCTCACAAAGAAATAAGAGAAATTTTAAATTGCCCTCTCTTTCACTTTTCTGTATCAATATTTTCTCCATCAAAATGCATGAAAGACTTGCCAGACATCACGGTGACGTTTGCACTGCCTTACATGCACGTAACTCTGCTGATGCTTACCTAACATTAAAGTCATGTGTTTTCTCTCGTCTGTATTGCTATGGAAGGGGCTTTTGTCGACAGAACTGTGTTAGCGCTCTGACAATGACAAGTGTTGTTAGTGGGGGAGTTGCTGTGAGTGAAAGGCATAGGAACATCTGAAGAAAAGGGGGACACCATAGACACGGGAACCAATTTAATACACTTGACTGAGGGACCAAAAGCATCTATTGGTTACTTACATTGTCACTCAATCAGTTGGCCAACAAACATCTTCTGAGCTCCTTCGGTGATCAGGCCCGACGTTAGGTGCGGAGGATACAAGTGAGACAGGGTGTGGGCCCTGGAATTGTTCCTTGTAGTGGGGGCATCCCCAGACCACTGGATCCCTACAGGTCAACTCCAGAAAACAGAGTCCCACTTCCATTCAAAGAAACTAACTTTTAACCCCAACTCTGTGATGGGGCCTGGCAGTGGGAAGTTTGCTCCCTCCTTGAGGTAACCCATTCTCCCTGCTTTGAACAACTTACATTGCTGGAAAGTTATTGCCTGGCTTAAGAAAACTATGTCTACCTAGACTCTCCTCCATTAATCCCAGTTTGCTTCCTCCCACACCAAAACCACACACACACACACACACACACACACACACGTTTAATTCTACTTTGACTTGAGAAACCTTCACATTTTTGATAACAGGAAGTTTCAACTTCCTCTCCCATAACGTGATTCTGAGTCTCCCTGACATTCCTTATTAAAGAAATCTCAGGTGGGGGCACCTGGGTGGCTCAGTTGGTTAGGCGACTGCCTTCGGCTCGGGTCGTGATCCCGGAGTCCTGGGATCGAGTCCCACATCAGGCTCCCGGCTCAGCGGGGAACCTGCTTCTCCCTCTGACCCTCTCCCCTCTCATGCTGTTTCTCTGTCTCTCTCTCTCAAATAAATAAATAATAATAATAATAAAAAAGAAATTTCAGGTAGCAGCACATAGAGGTGTTATGTAGAGGGTTGGTATCTAAAGCCTAATGACAATTTACAAACCCATTTAATGGAGAGAAAGGGATGCATGCGTTAGACCGTCAGATGATAGGGTCCCAGTTTGTGATCTTCATGATCAAGTATAAGCAGAATTCATAATTCATATCCTGCTAATGCACAGCAAATCATATAAGAGCTTCAGCTCTAGAAGCATCTTGGAACCGAACACACACTCACATGCAACCCAAAAGCATGAAAAAAGAAATCTGCATATCCACCCCAATCAATTAGGATTCCTGATGACTGAAGAATTCCTCACTTGGAAGAGAAGTTTCTGTCCTTGCTAAGCTTCTGCACCCTTGGACTCAGCAGTCTCTCCCAAAACTTTTCACTCTATAAAAAAACTTCCAGTTCCAATTCATAAAGACTCAAAAGCCAACTGTCCCATGAATTTAGGGTGTGGGCAAAGATTCACTAGTGCTTCTCTAGGCCGACGGGTTCGCAGATGGAGGAAACTGAGCCCTAGGAAATGGAAATGGACTTCTAACTGACAGAGCCCTGGCTAGAAGTCAAGTTTCATGAACATTCTCTCTTTTCCATCAAAATGCCTCTAAGTTAAAAAGAAAAAACTCTGCAAGAAACATAATTCACTAATAGTATCTCAGAAAAGGTTCCTGGTGACCAGTTGTGTTCAGTGAGTTTGTGTCTCCCTCACTCTCTGTCACCCCCGCTGCTTTCCTCTTTCCAGTTTTTTTTTAAAGATTTATTTGAGAGCGAGAGAGAGAGAACGAGCAGGGGGAGGGCCAGAGGGAGAGGGAGAGAGAGAATCCTCAAGCAGACTCCCCGCTGAGTGGGAAGCCCGACGTGGGGCTCGATCCCAGGACCCCGAGATCATGACCTGAGCTGAAATCAAGAGCCAGCCATTTAACTGACTGAGCCACCCAGGAGCCCCTCCTCTTTCCAGCTTTTAACCCAAGTCCAATAACTGTTACTTTCTTTGTGCACCTTTTAATGACTTTAATGATTAGGATGATATTGATGGTCTACTCTGTCCAAGGTTTTGCTTGCTTTACTGACTGATTTCTTTTTAAGCTTTATCAAGTTGAAATTCTAGAAGATTCAACTTCTAGCACTCTCTGCATCTCAATCTATTGTGCTATACTGCTCGTAGCAGCAGTCAGGGCAGGAAGGCTTTCCATCAGGTTTTGGCACATTAGAGGAAAACTCATAGCCTGAACAAGGGAGAGATGAGGTAGGCTGTCCAAATATGATCTTCCGGATGGTGCCAGAAACCCCGAGGCAAGTAAAATAACTGGGTTTGTCTTTGGAAGCCTCATATTGTTTTGGCCTCAAATAAACCTTGACACCCAAGTAGGAGGATCAGGCAACCACACTGGCCATTTATATCTCCGGATGGCTGTGAAAACGAGCAAGAGAGTTTCCTAATCCGGACATTGACACGCTAAGTTGTAGCCTCCCATTTGTAACCAATGAGTATTCACAAGGACAGGTGGGTAATGGAGGATGAACAGTCCCTCCCAGCATTTTTAATTAACTGGTTGGTGGATTTATTGGTCAGCTCAGTGGGAAATCAGAACCTACTACTTGGGGGCTATTTTTATAGCCTTCTGGAGTTGGGTTGCCTTAGTACAGACACCTGGCACCATTCCTAGAAGTGGTTAGATCTGTATTTTTCCCTTTTAAACAGCAACCAGTGAGTAGATGTGAGCATTCCAGGCATCTGGCTAGTAATCTGATACAATAAAGGTGCCCCTTTGCCTTCCTCCTTTGGTAATAGAGCACATACGCCACCAGCAGCAGGTCAGAGGCGAAGGGAGTGTGGTTAGAACACAAACTAAGCTCTGTAAACCCTTGGAAGCAAGGGGCTGTATCCATCATCAATACGTTTATAAGCTATAAAACCTGAATAAGTAGTCTCTGAATAAACAACAGTTCATCTTATCAACTCTAAATTCCCCAAATCAGAGTTGCAGCTCATTTCCTCTTTGTCTGCCTTCAGATCAAGCACTGCTTAGGATAAAAAAGAGCCTTCTGCCATTGGAGATTTTTTTACAGCACACATTAACAATTTCTGCGCAGATATTTGGGTGGCAAATTGTAACCCAATACCTATTTTGCAATAAAACTACCACAGCATTAAATTGACATAATAGAGACAGAAATTCTATTCAGTCGAGTTTGGGTCATGCAGGCACTCACTTTAATGTGGGAGATGAATTAAGCTCATCCTTGGGAAATCCAAGGGTAATGACCGAAACACAATGTGATTGAGCTAATTATCAACCAGGTGTGCTTTAAGGAGTTGACGGTTCAATTTATTACTGCTAAGTGCACAAGCCTGTTTTGGGCAGGAGTTTATGGGAGCAGGTCAGACACTGCAACTTCTCAGAGGGCAAAAGACCACGTTTCTGCAGATCTGGCATTATGTTGGGCCAACCTAAATCCTGCCCAACCACCAAGGCCAGCTCAAGAACCTGGAAACTTTTCCCGACTGCCCAAAGCCCCAGAGAGCTGTCTATCAGTAATTGGCCCGCGCTGCCTTAAAACAAGCGTAAACTTTCCATTTGTATACGTCCGGGCTCCCCAGCTAAGTAAACTGCTCAAAGGCACACACGTGGGTTTCTGGTATCCCCCATCATGTCTGACTTTGTTAAGTATTTGTGGATTGAGGTCTTTTTGGATAAAAAGCAACTTTTTAAATACTTATGCGTTGCTCTATGGATCTTCCTTATATTTGTTTGTAAATGGAGTTCTGTATGTGAAACATAAGCCATTCAATGGCTCTGGTTATTATAATGAACATCAGTCTCATACAGTGTGGGATACGGAACTGGGTGTGCCCTGACCCCATGATAGCCCCAGCCAACATCAGCACGTTACTGAACGGAGCCCTACTTCCCTGAGGCCACATCTATGGCTTTCTTATGGCCATCCCTTGTTCCTTCTTCCACTGTCTCTCACACATCTCCTCTTTCTCCTCCTTGTTCCAGCACCTTGGGAGCCTGGCATTCACAGCCACTGCCAACCAAATGCGGTGCATGGCTCTTGGTTGTCAAAGCGTGTCTTTCCTCAGAATGCTCATCATCAGCGACCCCCACTCCACTGGACTGTAAGATCCCAGAGAACAGGGACTGAGTCTGAACCATTATCTACATTAATGCTACCCCCCACCCTCTACCCCCCCCAACCCAGAAGCCTAGTTCAAGGAATGTTCAATCAACAGTTTAACTGAATTCTAGGATTCCGGGTTTCCCGCCAGCCATTGGAGGGTCCTGATTTTCTAGGTGGCCATTAAACAAGTGATTTGACTGGTAGTCTAGTGGTTATTAAGTTCCACTTAAACTAAAGCACAGAAGCAGAACACACACATGCCAACTGATCTATAGTAGCTGGTTCCAAGTATTCAAGCAGGCATTCTCCTAGCAGAGACTTCTTTGTTTTTTGGCACTAGGGAAACTTCAGTATTTGAATGTTAAATGTTGTATTTGCATTGAGAAGATGACAATCAATCAAATATTTATTGATTGCCTGGCACATACAGGGTCCTGTGCATAAAGTCTGTGAGAAAAAAAATGGGTGTGTTTTCAATAAAGAAGTGCAAGCAAGTGGTGGTAGCAAGAAGGAGCAACTCGACACACTTCTTAAGAGTCAGAGGCCATCCAGACAGACTAGCCATGGTACCTGAGGGAACATCAGAGGTACATACCTCACTCCAAGCGTGAGATCTAGGGATGCAACAAAACACAGGCACGAGGCTTCATCTTCTCTGAACCTTTCTACCAACCTATGTCTTCCTAGTTAACTGAAGATGACCATGAAAAGAAGGAACAATGGTCACGCCACAAAGGACCGTGGCCACATACAGCCTATCTGCGGCACCAAGTGTGCCCATTGCGTACCCAAGGTCAAGGCCGTTAAGAAGTTCCTTATTGGCACCACAGTAGAGGCCGCTGCCACCAGGGGCATTCCCAAAGCGAGTGTCTTCGATGCCTCTGTGTGTCCCAAGCTGTCTGCGACTATATTACTGCGCGAGCCATTCACAGCAAGGTAGTCTAGAATTGCTCCCCTGAAGCAGGGAAGAACCCAACATCCCCACCCCCACTCCAATTTAGACCCGAGGGTGCTACCCCCACCACCTCCACCAAAGCCCATGTAAGCAGCGAAGTCCTTAAGGACTGAAGAGAAGTTGTTCTCTGGAAAAAATAAAAATAAAATGGAGATTATACTTTTAAAAAAAGAATTATAAATCTGCATTATGGAAATTTTAGAATATACAATACGAAGAAACTACCCGTGATTCCACCACACAAAAACAATCTCCACTAATATTCTAGTAATTTCCTTATAGCATTTTCTCTATGTGTATTATAGATAGTCAACTGGGATTAGATATGTTGCTTTTTTACATATATATTATTTCGTGAGCATTTTTCAACTGTCATTAAAAATCTCTGAAAATACCATTTTTAATGGTTTTATCATACTGTGCTTCATACAACCATTCACAATTGTTCACCATTATAAACAATGTTGCACTGAACTTCCTTTTTGTTCACATCTCTGTTACTGAACTTGGTATCTCTTTTGCAGCAAGTCATTGGCGGAGAAGGAAAGGGCAACACTGTGGGGAGCAAATAGGGGGCTGACTCTCATCATTCCCACCCCTCTCCTCCCTTCCTCACTTGCCATTCTGGCACACAGTGGTCTTCTGCTTCACTGTCCTAATTCTGGCTCTGGATTCTGATTAGCCCTGACCCTGACACACTGAGCAAAAGTGACTGAGGAGAGGTGTGCCTGGGTGGCTCAGTTAAGCGTCTGCCTTGGGCTCAGGTCATGATCCCAGGGTCCTGGGATCGAGCCCTGCATCTGGTTCTCTGCTCAGTGGGGAGTCTCCTTCTGCCTCTGCCCCTCCCCCCTGCTCATGTGCTCGCTCTCTCTCAAGTAAATAAATAAAATCTTTAAAAAAAAAAAATACATATGACTGAATGGAATTATCCTAGCAATGTAATAAGATAAAAATATTCTATGTAATCCACCATTTTAACAGAAAATAAGAGTAAACACTGAAGAATTATATTTCATGAAAATTAAAAATTTCTCCTCCTCAGAAGATATCATTAAGAAAATGAATAGGCAGGGGCGCCTGGGTGGCTCAGTCGTTAAGCATCTGCCTTCGGCTCAGGTCATGATCCCAGGGTCCTGGGATCGAGCCCCGTATCAGGCTCCCTGCTCGGCAGGAAGCCTGCTTCTCCCTCTCCCACTCCCCCTGCTTGTGTTTCCTCTCTCGCTGTCTCTCTCTCTGTCAAATAAATAAATAAAATCTTTAAAAAAAAAAAGTGACTGAGGGGAGAAAAGGACACACACAAGCCTGCAGCTGGAACAGCAAGGAAGGCACTGATGGCCTGGCTCACAGGCTCCCTGCTCTCTGGCTGGCAATGTGGGTGGCGCTGGCCTTCGGATGGCAAAGGGACCAGGAGATCTCCATAGCCATAGCCCCTGAGAACTTTCGCAACAGCTGAACCAGTACTGAGGAACAGATCCCCAACACAATCTAAAGGGCAGGAGTACAGCTGAAGTGTTTTGATCCCAGTGCTATAACCTTAAAATAAACATTAACATTCTCATCTATATCCAGCTTATGTTTTCTGATATCTATATCTGACGTTATTTTAACTGGTATTTAAGGAGAGCTTAGTACCAATCCTTCCTGTCTCCGAAGTTGTTGTTTTTTTTTCTTTGACATTCCAGAGCCCTCTGTTTCTTATATCATTTCTTCCTCTGGTCTCAAACTGTGAGACAATACAGTGTGTCCTGGGACCACATACATCTTAAGAAAAGAATTATTCTATAAAACATAGTCTCTCCCCCCACCCCAGAGCACTACAAACTAATTGGGAAATAAAAAAGGAAAATACAGGGGCACCTGGGTGGCTCAGCCGTTAAGCGTCTGCCTTCGGCTCAGGTCATGATCCTAGGGTCCTGGGATCGAGTCCCGCATCGGGCTCACTGCTCAGCGGGGAGTCTGCTTCTCCCTCTCCCACTCCCCCTGCTTGTGTTCCCTCTCTCGCTGTGTCTCTCTCTGTCAAATAAATAAAATCTTTTAAAAAAATAAAAATAAAAATAAATAAAAAAGGAAAATACATGAAAGGCTAGAGAATGATGAAACTAAGTGCTGAGACCACTGTCAAGCCAGCCTGAGAAGGAGAGGAGGAGGCAAGTCTTAGCTGTGAAAACAGAGTCCCTGGCTACCCAGAGAGAGACGGGGAAGATGTTCCCAAGACCAAGAAAGCCACCAAGGAGGAAATGTGCCACCACCAATAATCTTTCTAGCATATCTACCCCCACAGACCCAAATGTTGCTAAGAAGGCAGGAGGCAGTTAGGGCAAAATATGCTGGCTAGGTCACTGGCTCCAGTCTAGTTAATCACTAGAGGCTTTAAGAACTACATTATAGATGTAGGACTCAGATACTTCAAAGAGAAACCTAAGCCCTTGATGAAGCAGCACTAAATAAGCAGCCATAAAAGAAACTAACAAACAACATTGGGGCCTAGATTTGTATAAAAAGAAAAATAAAGAAAAATAGCCTTTCCTGAAAGAGAGTTGACATCTAAGTGCAAATGGCCTCAAGGGTACCTTTCATTCGCTTTCTGGCCATTTGTACATGATCTTATGCACATGGTAAAGAAAGCAAATTTACCACATCATCTTCACCCCATGGGGTACCATCTGCTCCTTTCAAAATCACTTTTTCCCCTGTCCTCACCAAGCACCAATATTTTACATGTTTAACTATCAGCAGACACTTATTCTTAATACAATTTTGTTTAAAAAAAAAAAAAAAAGAACGGGGGTCGAAAAATCATGTCACCAAGAACCCCATTTCATGGAAAGGGGAAACAACGGAAAGAGTACATCTTCTACTGAGATCTGCCAACATGTTTTGGACATACTGGGGTGGGGGGAAACATTCATAAAATTGGGCTGTCTCTGCCATAAATCACTCCAATAGAATTCTTTCTGAATTATTCTATCTCTATCTAAATGGAGATCAAAGGCCCACTGGCTATCCCCCACTGAAATAATCTACAGGTTCCAGTGGAGTTATCTGCAGGCAAATGATCAAGCTATTAACACTTGCCAGACCAGTGAGACTATAAAGTTGACTGTGGTTGAGGTGAAGGGAGCTTTGAAGTACACGGCTTTCTTTCAAGTTATCCAGATCCCCATGTAAGAATACTCATCCCAAGGAGATCACACCTTTAGGTTATCAGACGGAAGATCTCTTGTCAGCCTCAACCAGCCTAGGACATCTTAAAAGAAAATGCATTATCAAATCCATTCTCAAAGACTCTCCATTCTTTGGCGTTGTAGAAATGCCAATCCAATGCTGTATGAAATTCTTCATTTAGCAGAGATTTGGGTTAAAAAAAAAAAAAAAGCAACCCAAAAGAAGGGACTTGACCAGTTCTGAAGAACAGTTTGCTTCCCACTGGGATAGAAATAAGGTGATACAAGAAAAGATGAAGGAAATATTTAAAATAAGAGAGAGGAAAACACAGGAGAGGGGAGACAAAAAGGACAAAAAAAATAGGTAAAGAACATAAATCATTGTCACTAAATTCACCTTCGTAACGGTATTGTCCTTAACATGCAATATACATGAAAACAGGAGAAAGTTAATTCCACAGAAATAGATATACATGTTAAGTAGAGCTGAAATTGCAAAAAGCAAGATCACTAAATGTTAACATATGTAAAAATTCCACTTTCTTCAAACCTAGATGGTCTTCAAACATTCTGAACATTCTCAATGAAACCAGATCTGTTATTTACCCCTGGTAGAGTGCTGATCTCCCCCAATATCAACAAAACAGAACCATTCGGTTTTCTGAGGTAGGCAGTGCCCTTTTTTTTTCTTTTAAGTGGGATTAGGAAAACAATAATGACTCAAGGACCAAGAATCCCTGCCGTCACTAGAAAAAGACGAGGGGACAGGCTGCATTAATATGTAGCCCACAACGAAATTTACATCAAACGTGCCCCGTGAACAGGTACTATGCATGTGAAATTAAACAATGGATATTGAGAAAACTACTAGTAATTTTCATAGAAGAATTGAACTGGATTGAATATCTAGAGTAATGGGTTAGTGCAAATTACTTGTAATGGATGCATTTTTACAATATACAGAGGTCTGACAACTTGAACTTTGATACATCTGAGCAATATCTAAATACCCCTTCGAACAGATTTTGATTTAACAAGATAATACCTGATATACAGGTTCTTCTGTATCCATCAAGACGTTCAATCTTACGCATTAGCAATCCATCTCTCATTTGTCCCTCCTCACCTCCAGGAGCCAGTCATTCAATAATTTATTAAAGTGCCTACTACCCACAAGGCACTTTTTCATTTCCCTTTGCAAAAGGTACCTGGGCTCTCTAGAATCTGGGATGCTGACCTTTTTTCTTTCGAAGAGTTGCATCATCTTTCATTTGCGAAGTTCATTCACATACCCTTGATCTAAAGTTGTTCATGATGTACAGTTACATATATGTGGGGTTTTTTAAAGATTTTATTTATTTATTTGACAGAGAAAGAGACAGTGAGAGAGGGAACACAAGCAGGGGGAGTGGGAGAGGGAAAAGCAGGCCTCCCTCTGAGCAGGGAGCCCGATGCGGGGCTCGATCCCAGGACCCTGGGATCATGACCTGAGCCAAAGGCAGACGCTTAACGACCGAGCCACCCAGGCACTCCAATACATGTGTTTTGAATTAAAGTGAATTAAAATTAAGTTAAATTAAATTTAGAATGAAAATCAGTTTTGTTCTGAAGTTGTTCGGGTTTGTCTTTTCCACACAATTTCAGAATGCCGTCCATAAAACCGGTGATACACAGCAGGGCTGAAGGCCTAGACTCTACAGGTCTCTTCCTAGACCTAACAGGGCATGCTATAAATTGTCTTCAGTGTAAAAATGCCTTTTAAAGAAGAATTTAGAGAATGCAAAAAAGGAGACCAAATGTGAAAATAATTGATCTTCTCACACTGAAAAACAGCCAATGTTGACATTTGGGTGTGAGATTTTCCAGGATTTTTCTACACACAGGTTTAGATTTATTTATTTTCACTCAGTTATACTATATATACACAGCTGTGTATCCTGTGAAAACTACAAACTCTAATGGCTTTATAACATTCTATCGAATGGATATATCACAGTTTATATAACCATTCACTCGTCTATTATTAAATATTTTGTTGTTTCCAGGTTTTTCGTTATCAGAAATCACCTCTGTTCATAAAGCTTTCTTTTTTTCTGTATTCAGGATGGCTTTCATAGAACAAAGTCTCAGAAGTAGAACTATTGGATTTAACCGTGAATATTTCCAGGCCTTGAATAATACATATTGCTTCAAAAGGGGTGCACCAGAAATGCATGAGGGTGTCCACTTGACTAAATCCTCACTGGCAATGGATATTATATTTTTTAGATACTCTTTTTCTAATCAGTGTGTTAAAAAATGTTATCTCATTGTTTTCATTTGCATGTCCTTGATAACTGGTGCCTGAACTTGAACTCATTTTTTTATTTTTTTATTTTTTTATTTTTTTAAGATTTTTATTTATTTATTATTTGACAGAGAGAGAGATCGCGAGAGCAGGAACACAAGCAGGGGGAGTGGGAGAGGGAGAAGCAGGCCCCCCGCTGAGCAGGGAGCCCGATGTGGGACTCGATCCCAGGACCCTGGGATCATGACCTGAGCCGAAGGCAGACGCTTAACGACTGAGCCACCCAGGCGCCCCGAACTCATTTTTTTAAATGCTCCTTCTAGAGAGAATGCTTTTTAAGATTTATGTTAAAGCAGACACATAAATCCAGTATCAGGTCCTAGCAAAGGCCAAAAGAACATGAGAAAAAAAGACCCATTCTAAAGCTTTTAGGAACTTCTTAAGTTCCTTTTCTGTCCTTTTATTTAATGACTACAGAAGCCAAGCGCTACAGTTTTTCATCAGTTTTCCCCAAGGCCCTCACATGTGGAAATTCTACTCACTCATTCTCCAAACATTGCTGAGGACCTGCCTGTCTCAAGCACAGTACTAGGCCCCACAGATATCCTGTCCTGTTCTAACAAAGCCCGAGCCTAGGGAGGAAGACAGGGGGGTTGTCCAGAGTGTGAGAATACATAACAAGGGAACCTAACCAAGACTTGAAGGGTCTAAACTGAGGCCTAGGGGCACCCGGCTGGCTCAGTAGGTAGAGCATGCAACTCTTAACCTCTGCGTCATGAGTTCAAGCTCCACATTGGGCAGGGAGCCTACTTTAAAAAAAATAAAATAAACGGAGGCCTGAAGCAAAAGCTAAATCTCCTCGGTTCTTTCTTTCAACCATTTCTCATGTGACATCATTTCAGATCCATCCTGGTCACTATCTTCTGGATATACTCAACTTTGTCAATGTTCATAAAATGTGGTGACTATACTTAAACATAATACTCCAGATGTGGTCTGATCAGCACACATGCTTCTAATACAGCCTAAAATTGTTTTGCTTAAAAAAAAATAAGCTACACCACATTGTTGGCTCATATTAAACTTGTGATCAACTAAATCCCCAAGAACTTTTTACATAAACGGCTGCCAAGTCACATCTCTCATATCCTGTACATATGCAATTTTTTAAACCTAAATTCAAGACTTTACATCTATCACTGTTAAATTTCATCTTGTAGGTTTTGACCTAGAGTTCCTACAAGTTGAGGTCATTTTAAATCTGGATTCCGTCATCCTATATATTAAGCCACGCCACCCAGCTCTATATTATCTGCAAAGTAGAAAGCCTGTCTTTGTGATCAATTATGATCAAGAATCTGCTGCTTTCGGGCAGGGGCCACGATCTGGACAACCCTGTTTTCCTCACAGTGCTAAGTAGGGAGCCTTTTACATCGTAGGTGCTCGGTACTTGTTCAACGAATGAATGCCCAGGTAGAGCCGAAAAGCCATTCCCTTGCCCTTAACTTAAAACATCTTCCTCCAGGATGATACCGCATCAGTTGCTCAACCAGCTGTGAATTTGCCTAATGACTACTTATGCAGTCAAATTTCACAATCTTATGCACAAGGATATTACAGAAAGACTCTCAAATGTTTTGCTAAGAGCCAGACATCCTATATTTATATTTGACATTCTGGCGCAGTTGCTCTGATATAGGCATTGTGATTGCAGCCATGAGAAACACGGACCACTGGAGGCTGTTGATCACTTACCTCCCTGACGCTTCTTCCTCGGTCCTTACCCAGATTCTAGGGGATAGCCCCTTGCCACTGTCTTCAGTATGCACATCTGAATATGTGTTCCTTTATTGCATTATAGTCTTCATCGTTCAGGGGTAAATCTTTAAAAATAATTTTACACTAAATACTGCATGGAGAAAGTGAAAATTTCATCCATTTATAATCAGGAAAAAAAAAACAGACATATTCTTCACTTTGTTAGATTTTGAAAGAGGACAAACCTTGAAAGAGCCTACCAGTCCTATTCCCTCAAAATGCGATATTGACACTTTATGCTTTTGAAAATAGCACAAACCTTTTACTTTTCCATAGTATATTACATGGAGTATTAAGGAGACAACTGAGTCACAGACTCAAGGATTTCCAGTGGAGCCTGCATCTGGGACGATGGGACCATACTGTGATCCAAATATCCTTCCCTACTCCATTCCTGCCCCTTTGAAAGTTTGGAATTAGAGATTTTAAGAAACAAACTAGTCAAGAAATAAAAGAATTCTCAGAGAATGAACAGATAATGTGCCCAGAATGATTAATGGCTTTCAAAGATGAGCCAGTGTGGAGAACACATGATGGCAATGTGGGCTTTGCCTGCCAGATGGTGCCTGACCCCCCATCCCATCCCTCATCCCTTCTCGGAGCTTCACCCTATCCATGATGCCCATTCCATCCTTGACCCCCCACTCCCACATCATCCCCAATCTCCACCCTCAAGGTTGAGGAATGAAGTGAAGCAGAGGGATGGCGTGAGGCTGTCTGGTTTGCATATTAATTGATAATTTAAAAAAAGTAGCTGAATGTTTTATTAGTCTGTTTCCAGGGTGTTGCAGAAGTTCCCTCCCCCCACATCAAAATGGCCCTCATCAAAAAGTTCCCAGCATCAAAATAGCTGATCAATGCAAGCATGTCAAAATGTCACATAACAACCTATATGACAGAGTGAAAAAAGTATCTAGGAATTAGAAGACTTGCGTAGTAGCTCCAACTTCTACCGATTGTCTGGCAAACCTTGGGAAATTCTATTTCTAATCTGACCCCATCTTCCTTACCACTGGAAAGTTTATACTACCTGATCTTCATGGTTCCTTCTCCAACTGTGCCTCTTGGACTACTTGCTACTGTTGTCTGTTTCATCTGTCATTGCCTTGCCTTTTGGCATCTCTGGGTTAAGGACCATGTCTCACACTTCCACAAAAGACATCACACAATCTGAGCACATAGTAGGTACTTAGGACCATTTCTTGATTGAATTGATTCCCCATGTGCTAGACTGGCTGTAATTAGGCTTCTATTCAGTAACTTTACTCAGAGGGGCATAGGATGTCACAGGTCACCTTGGCTGCTGGGCAGACTCTAACCAGCATCAGGCCAAACTCTTCGCTTGTAGGGCATAAGAATTGCAGGGATAGCCCAAGAACATATCGAGCCTCCCAGGGAATCTGATGCAGCTCCTCCGTGACCCACTGTGACCAGATGGGAGTGATGCTTCCCAGTGACCTTTTCAACTTTACCTCCTCCCCATTGCCCTCGACCTTAATTGCTGGGTGCTAAGTTAAAGGTGAAAAATGCTCTCTATATTATAGTCCAAGAAGGAAAAAAAAGTAGCCTGGTGAGATACTGTTAATATTTTACCTTTCAGAATAAAGTTTTTTTCCTAAAACCTAAGCATTTCAGTGATTTTTTTTTTTTCAAATTAGATTCTACCCCCATCACACTTTTCTTTATGCTAACCACCTGGGACCCTGCTAATCCCAGGGTCCTGGGATCGAGCCCCGCATCAGGCTCCCTGCTCGGCCAGGAGCCTGCTTCTCCCTCTCCCATTCCCCCTGCTTGTGTTCCCTCTCTAGCTGTCTCTCTCTCTCTCTCTGTCAAATAAATAAATAAAATCTTAGAGGCAGGGAGAGAGGGAACATGTCTTAAAAACTCAGAACTATTTAATATTCATTTTGCCAAAGGATCAAATTCATTCTACAAATCTTAAATGAACCCCAAGTGCATGCTAGACACTGTGTTAGCTGCGGACAAAGCACATATGTACGCAGTGCATGTAGGACATTTACACATTTGTTCAACCACATACAGGTTAAAATCCTGGAAAACACACCAGCTTTCTATCTTCTTTTCATGCCAGTGATTAAATACCCAGCTCTTCCGATTTAAAAAAATGTTCTAATTTCCTTATTAAGACGATAATTCATGGACACCTGGGTGGCTCAGTCAGTTAAGCGTGTGCCTTCAACTCAGGTCATGATCCCAGGGTCCTGGGATTGAGTCCCTCAACTGGCTCCTTGCTCAGCGGGGAGCCTGCTTCTCCCTCTGTCTGCCGCTCCCCTTGCTTGTGCTCTCTTGCTCTCGTTCTCTCTGATAGATAGATGATAGATAGATAGATAGATAGATAGATAGATAGATAAATAAATAAATTTTTTTTAAAAAAAGAAGATAATTCACCAAAGGCTAATCTGAATATGTTTATCCTTCAACACCATGCCTCCATCCTAGTCAAGTCTGACTGAACAGCGGTGTCACCACAATTCTGGGCTCCCATGCTTTCCTAACAGAAGAAAGTGAAGTACTGAACAGATAACCAAAATCTCTCAATGGGTCTATACTTTCTTCTAGCCTCACTTCACAAGAACGGCATATACCTGAACTTCTGACCTTTTGTACTGCTCCCATTGAAAATGATGGCAGCTATGGCAGATTACTGCCTTTGAAAAATGAAATGGTCACAAAGATGCTAGCAGAGTAAAAACAGCCCAAGGAAAGCATTTGGTTTGGCACGTGCAGAATCCTCAAAGAGATGTCAGTGCCTGGTGGTCCCGTTCCCGGCCTTCAAAAAGACGCGGAGTTTCTCGATTCTCTGATTCTTAAGGAGTATCAGGTTTAAAATGTTTTGCATTAAGCAAATGAGCCACACTGAGAAGAAAGCTGACCCTCACCGATGGGCATTTGGGCCTTCCCTAAAAATCTGTGGAAGTGATTTCAAACCCATTGCCTCAACACATTGGTATGTCCAGATCAGCTGTGAATATGTGCTTTGCGTCAGCTGTTGGGAATACTGAACTACCAACATTTGTAAGTGATTTTCTTAAAAAAATAGTGAATTGAAAGTTGCCCCGATACTATAGAAATACCATTGCTAAATCACTCACATTCCAATAGGCTTTCAGGTCCTGGAGACAGGAAAGGGGCGGGATTACCGTTGGTGCGCTGGGAATGGTGCAGGACCTCCGCTAGCCCCGCCCATAGGAGGGACCCTCTTGGGAAGAGTGTTTCCTTGAGGATTGGCGAACGCACCAGGAGCGCTTCCAATCAAGCCTAAGTCTGGGCAACCCAGAGCGAGCAGTGTGAGAAAGTTATCAGACTTAGCTCTCATCATGGTTGGGAATTGCTCGTCCGTAGGATGGCCTGAACTTCAGTTTTCAAGACATGAGTTCGTAATGAGTTGGGCTTGGGGGTTGTTGAAAGGGTTGGTTTTATCGGGGAGGGAGGGCATTATTCCAAAGCAATTACCGGTCTGATTTTCAACTCTCTCAGGCTACAAGTGATATAACAGAAAGTGGGAGAGTGACATTACCTTAAAGTGAGAAGGAGTTTGGTGTTCGGAGCCAGAGAAGAAGATATTCTCTGCTGAGTTTTGGTTGATGGTTAGACATCTGAATGAAAAATATAACCGTATGTAACTTATCTGAGCTGGTTTCCTCTTACCTAAAATGGGCTTAAGACTCTCTGCCTTGAAGAGTATTGTAAGAATTGGAGATGATGTATATTAAGTACATGGCACAATGCCTGACTCCACAAGACCGTTTTAATTATCATCAGTCCATAAGAAATACAGGACTGGGGCATGGGTAAGGAGTCAGACCTGCAGAGTTAATTACATGGAGGTGGTTAAGTGGAAGCCATGCTAATGAATGAAGAGAGGAGAGTACTAAAGACCTCCCTTTGGAGAACAGTCACATTTGGCTGGAAGAGGAAAATCTGCCATCAAAAAAGGAGAGAAGGAATGTCCAGACAGGTAGGAGGGAAACAGATATATATAGTGTCACAAGCCAAGCGAAGAGAGATGTTCAAGGGTGAGAAAGAAAAATAAGCCCCGATGAATTCAGCGAAAAGCCAGTTGCTGGTAATCTGCAGGGGAGCAATTTTAGCAAAGAGGCAGTGGCAGAAGCCAGATTACAAGGTGTTTCAGAATGAGTGGTAAAGAAATGGAGCCAGCAGATGTAAACCACTCACTTGAGAAGAGAAAGTCAATAATATCTCAGTCTGACAGCTGGACTTGGTCCAGACATGCAAGAACAGACTTTAGCCGTAAAGACTTAAATGTGGGATTTTAATATGGAATTTCTGATGGCTGCAGGTATAGAGGGGCCTCCCAAGGGAAAAACACATTCCTCCTAAAACTAAATATGGCTTTCATAAACTCAACAAAGAGAGGCCAACCTTGCTTGTTTCTTAAATCTCCATGGCTTCAAGATAATGCCACTCAATTCGAGGGACTGAAGGGGGGGGGCGGGGAACAGAATGAAAAATTTAAGAATGTACAAAGATTGGTGAAGAGCCTTCTCTGTTTGGTGGCCTCCCTACAGAGCTTTTGTTGTCAAAATTCCCAGACTCTCCAAGAGTCTTAAAGGAGCGTAACCCAATCAAGCCGCCTCAGGTTAAGGGGAGGGGGGGGGGGAGAAGAAAGCTTGCCTATTAACTCCAAACCAATCACCTCCTGCTTCCCTTGTATTACACAAAGTCCCTATCTTCAGTGCGTAAATAAATAACCCCCCAAGAAGCGGAATAGTTTTCTGAAAAAGCTGGTGGGGTCCACAAAGCTGATTAGGGCTTGTTTATTTGAAAGTTTCAAATAAAAGGCATTTCAACTGGTCAGGAATGTTTGAGGACTATTAAGATGTGACAGGATTCACTAGGGTAAACATGTCCTGCCTCAGGCTTCTCGGAGCCTCTAATCCCTATAACAAGCAAGGTCCTCAATAAGAGAAATAATAATACTAGCTACATTGTTGAGCAAGCATGTACCATGTGCCCTTTACGTTCATTGTCTCATTTAATCCTCACAAAAGCCCTGGGAGGTTAGATATCATTAGCCCCAGGGATGCAGAGCCCCTGGGCTAACCCTGGCGCCAAAGGACCTCCCAGGTTTTGCTAGCACAAATGCTCTATACCTGTATCCTGGCCATCAACTTGTATTTTCTTGTCCCAGAACTGCTTTGACTGCTTGGTTTTCAACCAGTTAAAAATAAATAAACTTCCCTATATTTGTCCCCACTCTATCTCATGTCATGCAGGCTTTGGAAATAGACACAACAAGTTCAAATCCTGGCTCTGTCCTGTCCAAGCTGTGCGGTCTTAGGCAAAATGGCTTCCTCGAAAGGGCAATAATGGCAGCTTCCAGCGTTGTTGTAAAGACTGAGCTACTAGTACAGAGCCTAGCACATAGTAAATAATTTTTTAAAATGTTTATTTTTTAAAAATGTGAGCATTGAGTAATGGTTTGATGTTTCCCTCACTCAAGTGAGATTTCTTTTTTTTATAGTAAATATATGTATTGCTGTAAAAGCTTTGAAAAATCCAGAAAAATGTAAAGAGAAATAAAATGAGCTGTTATCCTACCACCCAAAAAAATCCCCAGATATTGTAGCATAGATGTATATATGGTTTTTTAATCAAACTGGGGAAATACATATATATATGTGTGTGTATATATATAGTTTCATATCCTATTATAAAATTTTAACATATGATTGTTTTTTCATATCACGAAATATTCTTTAAAAACATCATTGTTAGTGGCTTTATAATATTCTAGTCTATGGATGTACCAAGCTGATTTAACAGACACAACACTGATTTAACAGCAACAACTGCCTTTTAACCAAAGTCTTCAGTAGCCCGACCCAGAGGACTCGTCCAGTGAAAATTCCAGGGAAAAGAAAGTTTCTGTTTCCCTTAAATTACACCTTGTGTTTGGCCATCATCCTTCTAGCTGCCTCTGTCGGGGGTTATTGGCTTTAGTGTTGCCCGTCGATGTCTAAGCAGAAACTGTGAAAGTTAGACTTTTGGGCTGATGTCCTAAGAAACCACCAGCTTGAAAAGAAGTATGTAACATTATGTACCTTCAGCCATAGCTACCTAATAATGAAATGCATATCGGCATATTTTAACAAGCCACATTACCATGCATTTTATGACATCAGGGGAGCATTCTTAAACCAGAGGACCGGTTCTCATTAAGATATCCAAGATGGATTTGTTAAATGTATTATGCTACACCCAGACAACAGAATATTGCTGAACCACTAAAATCATGTTGACATCTATGTAATAACATGGGAAAATGTTCACAAAATATTGCTAGGTTGTTTAAAAAGCAGGGTATAAAATGGTGTGTATATTATAAGCCTTGTTTAAAATATGTGTGTGTGTGCGTGTGTGTGTGTGTATCTATAGTCTATTAAAAAGTCTACTAACCAAGCTGTTATGAGTGGTTATCTCCGGGTCCTAGTATCATGACTGAATTATTTTCTTCTCTATCTTCTCTGTATTTTTGAACTTTCTAAAGTTAATAGGTATGCAAATAAATGATTCTTAATTAAAAAAAAAAAACAGCCAAAATTGTTCATTCACCTACCTTCTAAACCCCTCTTCTGGTGTGTGCTACCATTCCCTATGTAATCTGGCTTCTCAAGACTTCATTGTATCACAGTAATTACTTCATCTCCCCGAGCCACTGTCCTCATCTCTAAAATAGGGAATAATACTGCCTACCTCACTGACAGTGCAGGTGCAGGTGCCTGTCCCCATGCCTGGTGCACAGGAAGCCAGTTAAACCTGCTCTAATACCTTTCTCAGCAAGACAGAAAGTGCGAAGCAACTCTCGTTTTAATTATTCAATTCCTCCTCTGTATTTCTCTATTCATTCGGTGTGTTCTCATGTGTTCAGACTGTAGTCTGAGAGAGAAGACACAAATAGAAGGGGTGCCAGTGAGTGGAAATACCTGGGACAATGGGGGCAGGCAAATATCACAGGAGCACAGTCTTCGCATCGTGTACAAACCAGAGATGCTGGATCACAAGCTGAATCTAAATTAATACCGGGGGACACCCCTACCTGCCCTGTGATCACGACTTAAACCCAAAAAGGAAGAAAAGCTCAAATTTAAATCTCCCATTTAAAGGGTCCAGTATTGGGGCACCTGGGTGGCTCAGTCAGTTAAGCGTCTGCCTTTGGCTGGGGTCATGATCCTGGGGTCCTGGGATCGAGCCCCGGATTGGGCTCCCCTCTCCCTCTCCCTCTGCTGCTCCCCCTGCTTGTGCGCTTTCTCTCTCACTCACGCTCTGTCTCTCAAATAAATAAATAAATAAATAAAATCTTCAAAAAAATACTAAAGGGTCCAGCGTTAATGCAGCCATAGTTGCCAGAGGCACACATGTGATTGAAGCTTGGGGTGGGGGTCGGGAGATGTGTTTATAAGTGTGATAAATAGTCCTGAGGGAGGCTTAAAGGAAACCCTTGTTGAGTTCATAACAGAAGAAAAGGGCTATATGGTCAATGTTAATTATGTTCTTGTGTGCTATATGATCTTATGAAAGCAGATCTGTCCTCCACTGTGCTAATAAGCACCTAAAACTAAGGATCTGTCATGTGCATTTTATTACTGCTATTGGTTTTTCCAAAAGCAGTGTCATATTTGTCCTGGAGAGGAAAAGGGAAGGCATTTCCAAGTGCAAGTGTAACAATAGTAATAATGAATAATAATAATAATAATAATAATAATAATAATAAACCTTCCAACCCTTCCTCTTCCTTTTCCCCCCACCCCTCTCTCAAATACAGCTGGTTTATCACTCTGTAACTCACAATTTCCAAAAAACAAACTGAAAAATGTGACGGTATTAAATATGAATAACCATCTGCTCCATCTCTTTGAGGAGAGCTGGAGCTCCAAACTCCAAATATAGCACACCAAAAAAGCCCGCCCTCTGGCATACTTAAGCCAAGGGTTCTTTCAGCCTACACACAGCAAAACTTTAAAATGGTAGGTGAAAAAGTGAGCTCTTCAGTCAAAATTCTCACTTTTTAATGTCCGCAATTTTATCTAACATTCGGAATTGCATCCGGGGTTAGAAATTGTACACTTGGTATGTCTTTTTAAAAAAATAGAAATCAAAAAACTGCTCAAAGTCTCAAAACATCAGATAACGTGATTGGTTTTATTCCTTTATGATTCTACCTGAACAGGAGAGGAATGAATGGGCTTCAGAAAGCTCTTATTTCTCCAGCGGCTTTCGTGCAGAATCATATACTTTCCTAATGAAATGTAAGATTATAAATCACCAAATTGATTTTGCATCAGTGGTAAAAAGTCATAAGTGACTAAGTGTCCTAAGGTGACCTAGTATGTTATAGAAAATGTGAAACCATAGTATACTGACAGTTTCATTGGTTTAGCAAGAGTTCATATCACTTGGCTGAAATGCATCATTGGTCTTTTTGTCGTTACATCTTATTGCAGCTTTAAAAATAAAGTAGATGACAATCTTGTGAAATGTTTCCTTTACTGAATCAGGTTCCTGTCCTTGACTTTATTGCGATGCCTACCTTTCCAAAGCAATGTTTACAAACTGCTTCTGCCTTTTAATATATTTTGAATAGTGAAATTTATCTCCCAACTTGATCCTTTCGAGCCAGGAGATGGGAAAACACCAGTGTACCATCCGGGTAAGGAACACCAAAACAGATGGCATCAAGGAGTTAAGTACCAGAGTGGATGGCACCTTGACATTTATTGCTGTCTAGTGCAAACCAGAATATATAATTTGACTCTTTTACAGCGTTAGGAGAGCAATTTAAATGCGTTAGGACTTGAACTATCAAAAGATGCTGTCTCCTGTCTCCAGATGTAATTACAAGACAAGACTATTAAAACGGTCTTATAAATACGAGAGGATCTGAGGCTGTGAAGGGCGACAGAAGCGGAAAGAACCATGTGGCCAGCGGTGGCAGCTTGTTTTCTGACAGAGCGGTCCCCATGCAGAATGGGCCACCAGCTCACTGGCTCTCCTCCAGAGCCACTGGTGTCAAGTGAGGTCGCTGAGTTCACCTGCCACCCAACACAGTGAGCTAGGAGCAAAAATGACATTTCCACTGCCAAAAACATTCTAGGCTCTTTTGCCTCTACTGCAATACTGCAAGTGTTCAGATTTCAGCCATTAGTCCTGTTTATTGAGAAGCTACGTACTATGCATGAGAATGCGCAGTGCTGGGCAATGGTGCATTCTAATCAACCCGGCCCATGCCAGGTTGGTGTTCTCCAAACCCCAGTGGGTAGGACTTCCTAAATGGCAGCTTTCACTTGTTTCCCTAACACCCTTCTGTCAATGATATTGTGCGTGTGTGTGTGTGTGTGTGTAAATATCAAAAGGAATCAAAATTTATATGTTAAATTCACAATATTCCTGGAAATGAAAGAGAATCTCCAGGTACCTATCAATACAATATGTTCCCTGTAAAGATCATGTCCCAGGTAGCTACCATGTTAAGGAATTATATATAAAAATGGTAAAAGAATGAGGGAGGAGGGGACTAAGCCTGGCCATTATAAAACCACAGGTTGAAGCTGAGATTCTCGGCAGGGGACCAAGTGAGAGCAAGTACATAGGGAAGGACTCAGTACTGATTAGGATGCAGTGAGATGGGCACTCACATGCTGCTCCTGGGCGTATGAATTGGTAAAACCTACTGGAGGGCGATGTGGTAGTAGGTATATCAAGATCTTTTTAAAAGTTTATATTCTCTGATGTGGTCATTTTACTTTTTCAGGTCTCCGCTCCCAAGGAAACACCAGAAATGAGCACAAAGATATATCTACACGTGTGTTCACTGCAACATTATTTATACCAGCATGAAGTTGGAAACAATCTAAATGTACATCAGTAAGAAGTTGGTTCAGTACACTATGCATATTAACAATTATACTCACATATTTCAATGGCATGTGAAAGGGCCTGTATACATTGTCAACAAGGGCAGAGTTCAAAACTGTGTATGTGAGGGGCGCCTGGGTGGCTCAGTCGGTTAAGCAGCCCACTCTTGGTTTGGTTTCAGCTCCGGCCACAATCTCAGGCTCTTGGGATCGCATGCCATGTCAGGCTCTGTGCTCAGTGCAGAGTCTGCTTGTACCTCTCCCTCCCCTTCTGCGCCTCCCCTTGTGTGCACTCTCTCTCTCTCTCTCAAATAAAAAAAAAAAAATCTGCGTATGTGATAGAAAGTATCATAATCCACCCCCCCTCCCAATCCTGTGTATTTTCAAAACATCTTCAAACACAGTGCAGTGAAATGAAAAACAAATCACAGTTCATCACTGTTGAAAGTAAGAGTTAAGCCACTAAAAAAAAACCCCACTTTTTATTTTGAAATCATTTTAGATTTATAGAAGAGTTACAAAGTTTGGGGTTCCTGGCTGGCTCAGTCAGTAGAGCATGCAACTCTTGATCTTGGGGGTGTAAGCTGGAGCCCCATGTTGGCATAGAGATTACTTAAAAATAAAATCTTTTTAAAAAAAGCTAGTTTCACCAAGCTTCCCCTCATATAACATCTTACCTAACTACAGACCTTTTGTCAAATTAAAATATTAACATTGGTACAATTAGCTAAACTACAGCCTTTATTTGGATTTCTCCAGGTTTTCCACTAATGTCTTTTATCTGTTGCAGGCTCAAATTCAGGATACTGCAACGCATTTATGTGGCCACTTAGTTTTAACAAGATACTCCACACTTTTGCCTTGCCTGAGACTCATAAAATGTCTATTCATTTCATGAGGCTTTCTTTTAGCTTCAGCTATAAGAAGAGCCATGAAAATATAGAGAAGATGCCATTTTAGAATAAGTCAAAATATTCTTTTCCTGATTTTCACATGAATTTACTCATCTCTGAGTTCTTCTTACAGACCCGAACATTTCCCTCTCCCACGGTTCCTGGGTCCCTGTCAGCAGGATTCATGCTCCCCTCACAATCAGGCCCCCACTGGCTGGGCAGCACCATCTCAGACAAGGGACAAGAACAAGTACTAAGCTGAATGGAATAGAATATTGAGGTGGGGGGCTACTATCAGTAACTCCAGTCTTGCTGGAACAACCTCTGGATAAAGACGATTCACTCAACAAACACTTCCTTAGTACATACGCATAAAAACATCTTTAGCATCATGTGCGTGATCTCCTTGTGGTGCAGAGAGGCTGGGTAACAACAAAAAGTCGCTTAACTAATAGGTGGCAGGGCAGTGATTCAAACCCCAGTTCCTGTGTGACCCTAAAGTCCATGATCTTAATGATTCTATCACTGTGCCTTCTTGAGAGACCCTCAGTGAATGGTTGAGCCAAGTCGTTCCAATTCTAGCTCTCCAACCCTGATTACTCCAACCTTGAGTTGAGATCTGACCCAGCCCTGGTTCTAACTTGATCCTTATGGCTATGTGCCTTCCCTCCCCTTTTACTAAATCTTGGCCTTACCTACCATGATGTGTTGGATATATAGCAACCCAGTTGACCCCTCCATAAGGGGTCATAGCCATGTTCTGTTAAAACTTCTTGGATATGCATGCCTCCCCTGGTTAGGGACCACCCTGCCTCTTCCCTGTCAATGGGGAGCCTCCAGGGTCCTTTGCTCTGTCAGCCAGTCTGGTGACCATCTGGCCATTAAGCAGGTCTAGACCTGCTCCTGGCCCTCTGCTGCCCTCTAGCAGTCACCGGCCACTCTGCCCCATCCGGAACACAGGACTAGCCTTACCTTTGGGCCCCTGTACACTACCAGTTGGCTTGGTAACCTTAGAGCCAGGCAAAGGGAGGTCTGGCTGAAACAACCTGGATCTCCTGGGAGAGACACTTGGCAGCAAGTAACTCAAGGAAAGTGACTTTCTCATCTTCCTTTAAAAAAAAAAAAGGCTGGAGGGACAGGAGGAAGACAGCCTCGTCCTACTCCTTTTCTTTATACTGAGAATCTCTCAAGAGATGCTGTTCCCAAAATGGCACCGTGGAAGATGCGGGGGAATCCTAGACTAGCGCGTCCCAGCTTACAATGGAGCTTCCCAGCTCAGAGTGAAGGACGCAGGAGGCAGCAAGCCCCAGGGACCTTAGGGGAATGGATATGTCGGTGACTTGGCCCAGTGGAGACTTTCTAAACTCCTCTAGTCACTACAGGAGTGACCTCGGGAACTACCAGCTGCGCACAGGTGGCAGAAGCCTTTGATGACTGGTTTCCTCTTCCCTAGAGTCATTTAGCAGCAGGAGGGGGTGTGGGGTGGAGGGAGCAGCTGTTTATTCTCATGACACTTCCCACTGCCGTAGACAGCTCTTTGATTGATCCCCGCTCAGAAGATCTAGCTTGGTCTCTGGGGACAGAAACTGGGGATAGATGGGTTGTGCAATTTCCTCGGGGTCACACACTGGATCCTTAAAAGAAAAAAACAACTTTCCCCACTGCTGTCTGTTCCTCCAGGTGAAAGGGGGTGACCACAAAAGTACCACCACCACCCCCCGCCCACCTTTTCCTCTGACCCTCCTAGAAACTGAATAGAAGCTCACACAGGTTTATTTGCTTGGCCCTCACTATAACACTATGAGATTCTTCTCTCATTCATTTGAAAGACAGGGAAAGTAGAGGTCTAAGAGCAGAAGCCTCTTGCCCAAGGCCACAGAGAGAGCCAGGATTTGAATTCAAAGAGCCATTAGGATTAAAAACAGACTTCAGAAAAGAAGCCTTACAATTCCCACCCAAACATCCCTTGCCAACACACACACACACACATACACACACACACACACAAACACACCCCATGCCAGTGATTGTTTATCTTTTCCAGCAAAGAGCAATTTAATCTCCTTTTAGGAAACAAAATCTGACCCATTTAGTCAGGGAGAGGAGACAGGCTGAGAATAGACAAGCAAGTGAAAGTAAAAATCAAACTTGCTGAAAACAGGAAGTCGAGAGAGCAGACTGGGACCTCTGATCAGAGATACAGGACACGGGCCATCTCGGGCATGGCTCCCCCATTATGAAATGTCCCAAAGCAAGAGTTTAAGAAAGAATCATCTAAAGCATGTCATCTCTAGAACCCCAACCCATCCTGAAATATGGGCGAGGGCTTATCTGATGACCGGGAAGACAGAGAAAAGGAATTATTACCTCTTCTCCTCTAGCCTTCCCTGAATTCCAGCATTAGTCAAGGCTGGGAATCTAACACAGGAGAGGGAAAACTAAAAGAATCCCAAGGAGGAGGGCTGAACACCAGCCAGCAGGTCAAAGGCCTGGGGGACCACCCTGAACAGCATGGGAACAACTGGAACTCAACAGCTGGTTGGGCCAAGGCTTCCCAGCCCTGGGCTCTGCAGTGGCCCAAGCCTGCTATTTATTTGCATTGCAAGAGCATATCACCCTCAGGCTGCATCTCCCAAAGATGATAATATCAGCTCCCACTTAATTATGAAAAAGGAAGAATCCAAATAAGCAGATAACACTAGGCCTTCCTTGACCGCCACAGGTAGAATTTCAGTGCTGACACTGAATGCCACCACGTTTTGGGAGGGGGAAAGGACAGGGTCCTGAGATGCTCTGTTTGGTCACCCTGTGTCCTATGAACCGCCCAAGGACATTGTTTTTTAAAAGAGAGAAATTGCCTCAAAGTTGGGACGATTCTAAATTTGGAGATCACTGTCAGATACCAGTGGGTTTTACATGGCATTTACATATGAAGACATTCTTAATGAAAAGTGTATTCTGTACTTTTTAGCATAACACTGGCTGAAAAATATTCCACTATGTGTGCTGGTACAGGGCTGCAATTGAAATTCCAGTCGCTTTTAGAAAATGCTCGACATTTTTGAAGCTATTTCCTACCAATGAGTTTATCTCACAATATATAGAACCCAATTGGCCTCTTTAAATGACTCTAGAAGGCAACTGTATATCAAACTTCTCCATAATGGATTTTTAAAAATTGTTAAAGAAACTCATCAATCCTCAGTAATCATTTTAAAGTAAAAATGATTCACTTGTAACTATAAGCTAGTGCGGCCCCTGCTCCCACTCCAGAAGCCATGACCATGAATAACTCCAACTCACCCCCAGTTCTGGAAGTGCTAATTACCTCCAGGGATCCTACACGAGCAACTGAAAAGCTGGATGACCACAAGCAATTAGCCAATCAATTTGGCTTGAAATCGCCCCCAACACAATTGGCAGAAAGCCATACACGGGGTGTAAATGGGAGTCACCTATTTGAGAGGAAACAAAAGGCTTTAGCCTCCCACACTACGTTAATAACCTGCCGTGGTGCCCAAAATTACCACCATTCTAATCACATGTTGGGATTTAGGCCCTGCTCAAAAAGCAAATAGATTAGTCATTGTCAAAAACCCGTTAGCCCATTAGCACCCATTACCACACTAAGCAGCTCTCACCTAGGAAAACTGAGGGCAGGGGTCCGAGGGAATGGGAAGGAGGAGAAAGTCAGCCCAGCAGGGGGAAAGGTGACAAAGAGAGGGGTATTTGTGGAAACAGAGGTATGGGGGAGGTGGTGAGGGTGAGCAGAACCAAAGCCCTTCTGGTTCCCATATTTCTGAGAGGGGAAGAGAAAGGGAACTGTCACAAATAACAGTCTCGCCAGTCTCCCGTCACCCCCAAGCAAGAATTCAGAACACATCATCAAGCAGAAGATCTGTGAGCATTTCAAAAACGCAGTAGCAATCACAAGAAGCTGGCATAGTTTTATAAGAACAAGTCATGCCGGACTACCCTCATTTCCTTTTATGATGGGAGTGTTGGGCTCAAAACCAGAGGAATACAGTGGACACACCGCTTCTGGATTTCGAGAGGGCCTAGGACAGAGAGAGCAGTCAGGTCCAAGATAGGCTGCTCTGAACTGTCACGAATTCCGCCAGCTGGTCCCTTCACTGCTGTGACTGGCTGTCCCCAAAGGTGCTAGGTAAGAGATTCATGGCAATCTGAAAGGAAGTCTCTGGTGGGGAACCTGCGTGATCTGCCCTGCTCGGCATTTTTATCAATGACTGGAATAACGGTGTAAGTGGTACACTGATCTAGTTTGTGAACTGCATGAAGCTGCAAGGAACAGTTAACCCATTTTGAAACCCTGGTGATCTCAACAGGCTAGAATCTTCGCTCGGATTTAATAAGATGTCCTATTCATAGAAGACCAACACACCAAACCTGGGATGAAGGCTGGTGACAGCAGTTTGGAGAATTTTGCCCGACTTTAAGTTCAACACGCACCGACTCAATAGAGAGGGCCTCAGGTTGGCGGCCTCCCTCAAAGTATGCCCATAGACTACAGGCAGAGATCACTACCCGGTGCTCTGTGGCAGGCAATTCTGGGTGCCAAAATTTAGGGGCATAATCACCAAGTCGAAGCTTATCCACGTGAGAGCAACCAGTTACAAAGACAGAGTGACAAGGAGGTTGATTCGAGTCCAACAAACATAAGAACTGGCAATTAAAGCTGACCAAATATTACATGAGCTTCCTCGTAAGGCAGTGGATTTTTCACCAGAAGCCATTTTCACTCTAGGACCAAATGATGGCTCTCTCAGAATACGTTGTACAGAGGAGTCACACAGAGGTAGGAGGGTTGCATTCAATGACCCGTAAAGCTTCCTGTCAACTCTGAGAAGCTGTGGCATTATGGAACCACCTTCCTAATTTATAGAACTGAAAAAGGACACAGTACCGAAGCCAAACCTCTGGGTAGTGAATTACCACACGAAAAGAAATATTCTGCACCAGGCAGAGTGACCGGGGAAGTAGGAGACAATCCCACTCCTCTCTTTCTCCAAACTCCTTAGCTGTAGGGGTCTTGTTTGCATGGATAGCTTGGCAGTTGACATAAACTTCACTTGTGTGGCTGAGATGTTTGTAAGGAGGACGGGGGTGAAGGGAGTCAAATGGTGATGTGTAGACCACTTATTTCCCTGCCTTCTGTGAAAACAGAATTTGATGCTTTTCTATAGAGAGAGTGATTTATATGGGCAGGGCCAAAAAAACAAACAAACAAACAAATAAACAAGGACCTAACCCACTTTAAAAGGACTATTAGTGAAATAATAATTGAAACTCAATCTACAGCAAAGCATTTCTTCTATGAGCCCTTATAAGACATAACAAGAGCGTGTCCATAGACAGACTGACCTACATTTTTGAAGAATACATCGGAATACTACTATGTGCATATCTGAAAACACCCAGCAGTGCCTGGCATACAGCCGTCACCCCCTAAATAGCTGTTGACCAGCTGACAGAAACAGAAAAATCAAGTTTTTGAGGCATCTAACCAAAAGTGCCCTCCAAATTCGGGCCTGCAGTATGACGGCAGGATATAGGTCTTCCGCCGAGGCGGCAGAGCAGGGCAGAGCCAAGAGCTTGGTGTTCCTTGGCTTCTGGCGTGCTGAAAAGGAGAACACAGTTTCCTAGGGTCGGTCCCCTGGTGTGATCAGGTAGGAGGTTCCCCAGTGAGCTATGGAAAACCTGGCTCACTCGCTCTCTGCACGGTGGGAGGCAGCAGAGAGCGTGATACTGGAAACCTTGCCCTGGACCCAGCGTCGCAACTTCCAGGGGGTTCGGCTCCAGGCACATGAACATGAAAAGCTGTGAGTAAAGATATTCCCTTCGGCACTATAAGAGAGGTGGAAAAAAAAAGAAAACACGCACATAACTGGTGTGCTGAGAGGAGAGTGGATGGGTGGGAATATTATGCAGCTGTCTTCAAGTACATGTTCGGAAAGATGCCAAAGATCTATAAAGTGAAAAAGTATGTTGGCAAAACCGTATGGGTCCATTTACGTAGGGGGGAAAACTGTGTGTGTGAGTGCGCAGGGAGCGTGTGTGTACGTACACAAACTCATGGGGAAAGTCTGGAAGGAGCCACACATCAAACTACAGTGTTTGCAGTCGGCAAAGTTAGTAAGACAGAGGGGGAGGGATATATATAATATATACATAATTTCTTTTTTTACATTAAGCATGTCTAACTACTGCATGCATTTTCCCATATCAGAAAAATTACCTTTGTGCTTCGAAAAATATCAAAAGTTTTCTGAAAAAGTAAGAAATCCCCACTCTCTCCCTGTACCCCCCCAGCTTTCCTGGGAGGGTTGGGCTGAAGGAGTCCAGCCAGGCCTGTGTAGCTTCCCTGCTCTACCCAAGCAAGGCATTCCCGCTCTCTCTCTTGGGGTGGAAGGGTTGGAGAGGAGACTGGTTCTCAGGGTCGTACATAGCCCTACATGGAAGGATAGTTTATAAATAAGCGATTTTCTCAGAAGGTCAAAACCCTGGGAGAACCAACCACCCTTGCAAAGCCTTCTCATGAGAACCAGCGCAGGGCTCACTCGTGAACTTACATAACGCACCTACCAAAATGCTTGACATGGTCAAGGAAATACTTCCGATGGAGAAAACCCGGCACTTGAGGCATATGGGAACTCAGTAAAAGGAAGGTGCTGATTCATATAAGCTTCCAGACAATAAAGCTTTGATACACACGTCCTTTTCTATCAAACCCTCCCAGACAACGTGTGTGCACACACACACACACAGTTTAGGAAAAGAAAATCCGGCAACATCGAATAAGAGGATTCAAGCACCAAAACACCCCAGGAAATCACTGTGAGCTCCTTTTTGGTTCGTCACCAAACCATTTCTAGGGCATAAAAAGAACACTTTCTGAAAGAAAGGTTAATGTGCAAACGCACCTCACAGACCACAGTCTTCCTCATCAGCACAAGGGTGGGAGCCAGCTCACAGAACAAGAAGAGAACTGGATTGCCAGTCCAAATCTTTCCAACTGCCTCTCACCAGCAGGGGACTCCAGGCCGGAGGTGAATTTGCCCTCCAGGGGACATGCGACAGTGTCTGATGATATTTTTGGCTATCATGACGCGGGAGAGGGGGAGGTAAAGGCCAGAAATGCCGCTGAACATTCTATGATACACAGGACAGCCCCCACCCAGGGACGAAGAACTATCCAGCCCCAAACGTCAGTAATGCTGAGGTTGAGAAACTCTGCTTTTAGGCAAGTCACTTCATATCACTCTAGCCTCAGTTTTCTGACCTGGAAAATAGCCACCACGTGTCTCATGGAAGTCAAAATGTTTTAAAGTGTTTTGCTTTATGTACATGTAGGATTATCTGATCCTGGGGTCATTTTAGTACCTCAAGCCTATCATGCCTGGGAACTGCTCATTTTCAGCTTCAAACTTAATTATATTAAATTTGAACTTAACGTATATAAATCCAAATTATGTTTTAAAGTAATTTAGGAAAAAATAAATAAAGTAATTTAGGAAAGAGCCATAGGTGGGGGCTTCCTGGTGAAGGCGGTACCTAAGGCAAAATATACCAAGGAACCAGAGGCTGAGACCAGGTTCTCAAGTAAGTGCATCTGGGTTTCGGGTCCCAGCTCGGGCATGTCATAGCTTTGGGATCCTGGGCAAACGTGGTTATCTGTAAACATGAACTGAACCAAATATCTGTAGAACTTGGTATTAATAGTGCCTTCGCTCCATATGGTTGCTGTGAGGATTCAAAGAGTTAATGTATATAATGAGCTGAGCGCACTACTTGGTGGATGGTAAATGCTGATTAAATATTGGCTAGTATTCTATTTTTAATGAAGCAGACCTGAGGTACGCAGAGGAGGGGAACCTAATCCAGTGGAGAGGGTGATGAGGGAAGGTTTCCTGAAAAAGTGGTACCAGAGTTACTTCGTAAAAACTGGATGCAACGACTTGGATGGAACTGGAGGGTATTTATTATGCTGAGCGAAATAAGTCAAACAGAGAAAGACATGTATCATATGACCTCACTGATATGAGGAATTCTTAATC